>NW_024721211.1:0-13495 GCF_018991925.1 Homarus americanus | reverse complement strand
TTCTTTTATTTTCATTTTTGTATTTCTTTAATATTATTGTTATTATTACAGTGTTGTTATTATTATTATTAGTTTATTGTTTTATTTTCAATTTTGTACTTATTATAAATTTTATTTACTATGAATTATTATTGTTATTGTTTTTATTGTTATTATTATTATTATTATTATTGTTATTTTTATTATTATTACTAGCAGAATCGCCGCTCTCAGGGCGGCTCATCCGCTAGGCAACGGTAGAACGCCACCCTCAGGGAGGCTCCACATTGTCTCACTGTTCAGTCCCCAAAACTTCTTCTTCCATCAATAGTTCATTAACGGTGTATGTAAGTTCCACCATGATTTTCACTACAACGGTACAACAAAGTATATTTTTTTAGCATTAAACTGCTATTATTTTATTGTCTAATCATAACTACATATAACACACATCATCACTACATATAACAACATCCATCATCACTACATAAAACATCATCCATCATCACTACATATAACATCATTCATCATCACTACATATAACACCATCCATCTCTATATAACACTATCCATCATCACTACACATAACACCATCATCCATCACTACATATAACACCATATCATCACTACATATAACATCATCTATCATCTACATATAACACCATCCATCATAACTACATATAACATCATCATCATCATCACTACATATAACACCACCCATCATTACTACATATAACATCCATCATCACTACATATAACATCATCATCATCATCACTACATATATCTTTACCATCCATCATCTACATATAACAACATCGATCATCTACAGATAACACCATCCATCATCATCACTACATATAACACCATCCATCATCACTACAGATCGGTAAAGTAGTTTCGAGATTCTCGTGCGGACACAAACACACACATAGACATACTTCTTTGTTATATATATATATATATATATATATTTTTTTTTATTGGACACCCTACATCCTTGTGTAGGTAGGCGCAAGCGTTTAGCCCCAACAGGAAGCATGCTAAGTTCATGCTTGCCTTTATGTCTCATGAGTTAGGGCGTAGAAGCCTTGAAGAGTCGGGCGTAGAAGCCTGAAGAGTCAATGGTTTATGTCATCAAGTTATTGGAAGCTCCAACAACTTCCTTAAAACAATTTAAATTTTCGCCCTCCAGGCTGATGTGGGGTCAGTGACCTGTGCCCGGGGTGGCTAATGCCCGTACAAAAAAAAAACTGTCGTAATCAAGCGCCGCTTAGGTCGGAATGATGGGTGGCTGTAGTGGTGGTGGATGGGGAAGTGGTGATGGGTGGCAGTAGTGGTGGTGGTGGCAGTAGTGGTGGTGTGTATGTTGATGGGTGTGAAGTGGTGGTGGCGAATGGTGATGGTGGTGGCAGTAGGTGGTGGGTGTGCGTAGTGGTGGTGGGTGGCTGTAGTGATGGTGGATGGGCAGTGATGGGTGTGGCATGGTGTTGGGTGGCTGTAGTGATGGTGGATGAGCTGGTGGTGGGTGGCGTGGAGTGGTGGTGGATGGGAAGTGGTGATGGTGGCAGTGTAGTGGTGGTGGGTGGCAGTAGTGATGGTGGATGGGAGTAGTGGTGATGGGTGGCAGTGGTGGTGGTGGGTGGCTGTAGTGGTGGTGGATGGGAGTACTGGTGGTGGGTGGCTGTGAGTGATGGTGGATGGGAGTGGTGGTGATGGGTGGCAGTGGTGGTGTTGGGTGGCTGTGGTGATGGTGGATGGCAGTAGTGGTGGTGCGTGGAGTAGTGGTGGTGCGTGGAAGTAGTGGTGATGGGTGGCAGTAGTGGTGGTGGGTGGCAGTAGTGGTGTTGGTGTGCAGTGGTGGTGGTGGGTGGCAGTAGGGGTGGTGGATGGCAGTAGTTGCGTGGATGGCAGTAGTGGTGGTGGGTGGCAGTAGTGGTGGATGGCAGTAATGGTGGTGGGTGGCAGTAGTGGTGGGTGGCAGTAGTGGGGTGGATGGAGTAGTTGTGGTGGATGTGATAGTGGTGGTGGATGGCAGTAGTGATGGTGGATGGCAGTAGTGGTGGTGGGTGGCAGTAGTGGTTGTGGTGGATGGCAATAGTGGTGGTGGGTGGCAGTAGTGGTGGTGGATGGCAGTAGTGGTGGTGGATGGCAATAGTGGTGGTGGGTGGCAGTAGTGGTGGTGGGTGGCAGTGGTGGTGGTGGATGGCAGTAGTTGTGGTGGATGGCAGTAGTGGTGGTGGGTGGCAGTGAGTGGTGGTGGATGGCAGTGGTGGTGGTGGGTGGCAGTAGTGGTGGTGGGTGGCAGTGAGTGGTGGTGGTGTAGTAGTGGTGGTGGGTGGCAATAGTGGCAGTGGCAGTATGGTGGGTGGCAGGAGGTGTGGTGGTTGGCAGTAGTGATGGTGGATGGCAGTAGTGGTGGTGGATGGCAGTAGTGGTAGTGGATGACAGTAGTGGTGGTGGATAGTGGTGGTGGTGGGTGTAATAGTGGTGGCAGTAGTGGTGGTGGGTGACAGTAGTGGTGGTGGGTGGCAGTAGTGGTGGTGGATGGCAGTAGTGGTGATTGGTGACAGTAGTGGTGGTGGGTGGCAGTGAGTGGTGGTGGGTATGAGTGGTGATGGGTGGAGTATGGTGGTGGGTGCAGTAGTGGTGGTGGTTGGCAGTAGTGGTGGTGGGTGGCAGTAGTGGTGGTGGGTGTAGTGGTTGTGGTGGATGGCAGTAGTTGTGGTGGATGGCAGTGAGTGGTGGTGGGTGGCAGTAGTGGTGGTGGGTGGCAGTAGTGGTGGTGGATGGCAGTAGTGGTGGTGGGTGGCAGTGTGGTGGTGGGTGGCAGTAGTGGTGGTGGGTGGCAGTAGTGGTGGTGGGTGGCAGTAGTGGTGGTGGTGTAGTAGTGGTGGTGGGTGTGAGTAGGGTGGGTGGAGTAGTGGTGGTGGGGCATGTGGTGGTGGGTGGCAGTAGTGGTGGTGGGTAGTAGTGGTGGTGGGTGGCAGTATTGGTGGTGGATGTGGTATTGGTGGTGGATGGCAGTATTGGTGGTGGGTGGCAGTAGTGGTGGTGGTGTAGTAGTGGTGGTGGGTGGCAGTAGTGGTGGTGGGTGGCAGTGGTGGTGGTGGATGGCAGTGAGTGGTGGTGGGTGGCAGTAGTGGTGGTGGATGGCAGTAGTGGTGGTGGGTGGCAGTAGTGGTGGTGGATGGCAGTGGTGGTGGTGGATGGCAGTAGTGGTGGTGGATGGCAGTAGTGGTGGTGGTGGGTGGCAGTGAGTGGTGGTGGGTGGCAGTGAGGTGGTGGTGGGTGGCAGTGAGTGGTGGTGGATGGCAGTGAGTGGTGGTGGATGGCAGTAGTGGTGGTGGGTGGCAGTGAGTGGTGGTGGGTGTGATAGTGGTGGTGGGTGGCAGTGGTGGTGGTGGGTGGCAGTGGTGGTGGTGGGTGTAGTGGTGGTGGATGGCAGTGGTGGTGGTGGATGGCAGTATTGGTGGTGGATGGCAGTGGTGGTGGTGGGTGGAAATGTGATGGTGGGTGGCAGTAGTGGTGGTGGGTGGCAGACGTGGTGGTGGATGGCAGTAGTGGTGGTGGCAATAGTGGTGGTGGATGGCAGTAGTGGTGGGTGGCAGTAGTGTGGTGGTGGATGGCAGTAGTGGTGGTGGGTGGCAGTAATGGGTGGGTGGCAGTAGTGGTGGTGGGTGGCAATAGTGGCAGTGGCAGTAGTTGGTGGGTGGCAGGAGGGATGTGGTGGTTGGCGTGAGTGATGGTGGATGGAGTAGTGGTGGTGGGTGGCAGTAGTGGTGGTGGATGGCAGTGAGTGGTGGTGGGTGGCAGTAGTGGTGGTGGGTGCAATGGTGGCGAACGGCAGTAGTGGTGGTGGGTGACAGTAGTGGTGGTGGGTGGAGTAGTGGTGGTGGGTGGCAGTAGTGGTGGTGGGTGGCAGTAGTGGTGGTGGGTGGCAGTAGTGGTGGTGGGTGCAGTAGTGGTGGTGGATGGCAGTATTGGTGGTGGATGGCAGTAATTTGGTGGGTGGCAGTAGTGGTGGTGGGTGGCAGTGGTGGTGGTGGTGGCAGTAGTGGTGGGTGGCAGTGGTGGTGGTGGGTGTAGTAGTGGTGGTGGGTGGCAGTAGTGGTGGTGGGTGCAATAGTGGTGGTGGATGGCAGTAGTGGTGGTGGATGTGATAGTGGTGGTGGGTGTAGTGGTGGTGGGTGGCAGTAGTGGTGGTGGATGGCAGTAGTGGTGGGGTGGCAGTAGTGGTGGTGGATGGCAGTAGTGGTGGTGGGTGGCGTGGTAGTGGTGGATGTAGTGGTGGTGGGTGGCAGTAGTGGTGGTGGATGGCAGTGGTGGTGGTGGGTGGCAGTAGTGGTGGTGGATGGCAGTAGTGGTGGTGGGTGGCAGTAGTGGTGGGTGGTAGTAGTGGTGGGTGTAGTAGTGTGGTGGTGGGTGGCAATAGTGGTGAGTGGCAGTAGTGGTGGTGGGTGGCAGGAGGTGTGGTGGTTGGCAGTAGTGATGGTGGATGGCAGTAGTGGTGGTGGGTGGCAGTAGTGGTAGTGGATGGCAGTAGTGGTGGTGGGTGGCAGTAGTGGTGGTGGGTGTAGTGGCAGTGGCAGTAGTGGTGGTGGGTGACAGTAGTGGTGGTGGGTGGCAGTGGTGGTGGTGGATGGCAGTAGTGGTGGTGGGTGCTGGTAGTGGTGGTGGGTGTGACTGAGTGGTGGTGGTGGGTGTGGTGGTGGTCGTGGGTGGCAGTAGTGGTGGTGGGTGCAGTAGTGGTGGTGGGTGGCAGTAGTGGTGGTGGGTGTGTTAGTGATGGTGGATGGCAGTAGTGGTGGTGGGTGGCAGTAGTGGTGGTGGGTGTAGTGGCGAGTGGCAGTGGTGGTGGTGGGTGTAGGAGGGTGGTGGGTGGTGGTAGTTGGTGTGGCAGGAGGGTTGTGGTGGGTGGCAGGAGGAGTTGGTGGGCTGGCAGTAGTGGTGGTGGATGGCAGTAGTGGTGGTGGGTGGCAGTAGTGGTGGTGGGTGGCAGTAGTGGTGGTGGGTGGCAGTGGTGGTGGTGGGTGGCAGTAGTGGTGGTGGATGTGGTGGTGGTGGATGGCAGTAGTGGTGGTGGGTGTAGTAGTGGTGGTGGGTGCAGTAGTGGTGGTGGGTGGCAGTAGTGGTGGTGGGTGGCAGTGAGTGGTGGTGGGTGGCAGTAGTGGTGGTGGAGTGGCAGTGGTGGTGGTGGGTGTGAGTAGTTGGTGGGTGGCATGGTAGTGGTGGTGTAGTAGTGGTGGTGGATGGCAGTAGTGGTGGTGGGTGGCAGTAGTGGTGGTGGTGGGTGGCAGTAGTGGGTGGATGGGCAGTAGTGGTGGTGGGTGGCAGTGGTGGTGGTGGGTGTAGTGGTGGTGGGTGTGGTAGTGGTGGTGGATGGAGTAGTGGTGGTGGGTGTGAGTGGTTGATTGGTGGTGTGGTGGGTGTGGGGGTGTGGTGTGGGATGTGGGGAGTGTGTGAGTGGTGGGTGTGAGTGTGGGTGGGGATGGGTGGGGTGTGGTGGGTGTGGGGTGGTTGTGGTAGTGGGTAGTGAGTGGGGTGGGGTGTGAAGTAGTGGTCAGTGGGGTATGGTGTGTGGTAGTGTGGGTGGTGGTGTGTGTGTGGGGTAGTGGTGGGTGGTCAGTGGAGTGTGGGTAGGGTGATGGTGGGTGGCGTGGTGGTGGGTGTGGGGTGTGGTGGGTGTGGGAGGTGGTGGTGTTGGTGGTGGTGGGAGTGGTGTGGGTGGTGTGTGGTGGGTTGGCAGTGGTGGTGGGTGGGTGTGGTGGGTGGTTGTTGGTGGGTGTGGTGAGTGGTGGTGGTTGGTGGTGGGTGTGAGTGTGGTGGGGTGTGGTGTGGGTGTGGGTGGTTGGTGGTGGTTTGGTGTGGTGGTGGTTTGGTGGTAGTAGTGGTGGGTGGGAGGGAGTTGGTGGTGGTGAGTGGTGGTGGTGGGTGGTGAGTGGTTGGATGGTGAAGTGGTGGATTGGGTGGTAATTGGTGGTGTGGCCAGGTGGTGGTGTGGTGAAGTGGTGGTGGGTGGTGTGGGTGGTGGTGGTGTGGGGTGTGGTAGTGGGTGGGTGTTGGGTAGGTGTGAATTGGGTGTGGTGTGGTGTGGGTGTGGGGTTGGTGAGTGGTGTGTGGGTGTGGTGGTTGGTGTGGAAATGGTGGGTGGTAGTAGTGGTGGGTATGGTGGGTGTGGGTGGTGAAAGTGGTGGTGGGTGTGGTGGTGGGTGGCGGGGTGTGGGTTGGTGGTGGTGGGTGGTGTGGGTGGTGGGTGGGTGGTGGGTGAAGTGGTGGTGGGTGGTGGTGGTGGTGGGTGGTGGGTGGTGGGATGGTGTGGTGGAGTTGGTGGTGGTGAAGTTGGCAGGGGGTTGGTGAGTGTGGGTGGTGGTGAATTGGTGGGTTGGCAGGTTGTAGTGGTGGATTGGTTAGTTTGAGTGGTGTTGGGTTGGGTAGTGGTGGGGTGTGGTGAGTGGTTGGTGGTGAGTGGTGGTGGTGTGGGGAGTGGTGAGGGGGTGGGTGTGGGAGTGGTGAGATTGGTGGTGTGGTGGGTGGTGGTGTGGGTGTGGTGAGATTGGGTGGGGTGAGGTGGTTGATTGGGTGGGTGTGGTGGGTGGGTGTGGTGGTGGTGGGTGGATGGGTGTGGGGTAGTGTGGTGGTGGGTGGTGGTGGTTGGAATGAGTGGGTGGGGTGGTGGTGGTGAGATTTGGGTGGGTGGTGAAGTGGTGGGTGTGTGGGTTGGGTGTGGTTTGAGTTGGTGGGGTGGTGGTGAGTGTGTGGTGGTGGTGTGGTGGGTGGGGTAGTGGTGGTGGGTGGGGGGTGAGTGGTGGTGAGTTGTGGGGGTGGAATGGTGGTGGGTGTGTGGGGGTGATGTGGTGGGTGGTGAAGTGTGAGTGTGGGTGGTGGGTGTGTCAGTGGTGTGGGTGGTGGTGTGGTGGTGGGTGGTGTGTGGTGTGGGTGTGGGTTGGTGGGGTGGGTGTGGGGATTGGTGGTTGGTGGTGGGGGGTTAAGTTGGTGGCGGGTGGTGGTGGGTGGTGTGGGTGTGGGGGTGGAGTGGGTGGGTTGGTGGTGGTGTGAAGTGGTGGGTGGTGTGGTGGTCAGTGGTAGTGAGTGGTTGGTGTGGGTGGTGGTGGGTGGTGGTGGTGGTTAGTGAAGTGATGGGTGGGTGGTGGTGAGTGGGTGGTGTGGTGGTGGGTGGGTGGTGTGGTGGTGTGTTAGATTGGTGAGTGGTGGTTAGATTGGGTGGTGTGGTGTGGAAAGTGGTGGTGTGTGTGTGGTGAGATTGGGTGGTGGGTTTGGTGGTGGGTGGTGTGGTGGGTGTGAAGTGTGGGATGTGTAGTGGTGGGTGGTGTGGTGGGAGGTGAGGGAGGTGGTGGTGGTGGATGGTGGTGGTGGTGGGTGTGAGGTGTTAGTGGTGGATTAGGTTGGTGGGGTGGTGGTGGTCAGATTGGTGTGAGTGAGGTGGTGGGTGGGTGCTTGGGGTGTGGTGGTGGGTGGTGGTGGTGGTGGGTGTGGGGTGGGGTGTGGTGTGGGGATGTGGTGGTGTGAGTGGTGGGTGGGGTGGATGTGGTGGGTGTGGTAGGGAATTGGTGTGGATTTGGTGGTGTGGGTGTGGTGGTGTGTGTGGGTGGGGAAGTGGTGGTGGTGGGTGCTTGGGGGTGGTGATTGGGTGGCAGAGGTGTGATGGTGTGGGTGGTGGTGGTGGGTGGGTAGGGTTGTGTGGTGTGGTTGTAGTATTGGGTGGTGGAGTGTAGTGGTGGTGGGTGTTGGGTGAGTGGTGGTGGGTGGTGGGGAGTGGTGTGGTTGGTGGTGGTGGTTGGGTGTATGGTGGGTAAGTGAGTGGTGGGTGGGTGGTGTGGTGGTGGGTGTGGGGTGTGGTAGGTGTGGTGAGTGGTGGTTAGATTGGTTGGTGGTGGTGTGGTGAAGTGGTGGTGGGTGGTAGTGGTGAAGGTGGTGAAGTGGTGGTCAGATTGGTGGTGGTGGTGGGTGGTGGTGGTGGTGGGTGGTGAAGTGGTGGTGGGTGAGGTGGTGGTGGTGGGTGTGGTGGTGGTGGTGGGTGTGGTGGTGGTGGTTGGGTGGTGGTGTGGTGGTTGGGTGGTGTGAGGTGGTGGTGGGTGTGGTGGTGGTGGGTGGTGGTGGTGGGGTGAGTGAGAAGTGGTGGTGGGTGGTGGTGGTGGGTGGAGTGAGTGGGTGCAGTGGTGGTGGTGGGTGGTGGTGGTGGTGGGTGTGTGAGTGAGGTGGTGGTGGGTGGTGGTGGTGGTGGGTGGTGAGGTGGTGGTGGGTGGTGAAGTGGTGGTGGGGTAGTGGTGGTGGTGGTGGGTGGTGGTGGTGGTTAAGATTGAGGTAGTGAGGTGGTGGGTGGTGGTGGTGGTGGGTGGGTGTGGAGTGAGTGGTTGGGTGTGAGATGGTGGTGGTGGGTTGTGGGGTGGTGGTGGTGGTTGGGTGGTGGTGGTGGGTGTGGGAGTGGTGGTTAGTTGGCGGGGTGGTGGTGAGTTGGTGAGGTGGTGGTTGGTGAGTGGTGGTGTGAGGGGTGTGGTTGTGGTGGGTGGTGGTGGTGGGGTGGTGGTGGGTGGTGGTGGTGGGTGGTGAGTGATGGTGGTTGGGTGGTGGGTGGTGTGGTGGTTGGTGGTGGAGTGGTGGGTGGTGGTGGTGGTGGGTGGTGTGGATTGGTGGTGGGTGGGTGTGGTGGTGGTGGGTGGGAGGTGGTGGTGGTGGGTGGCAGGGGGTGGTGGTGGTGGGTGAGGTGGTCAGCAGTGGTGGGTGGTAGTGGTGGTGGGTGGTGGTGGTGGTGGGTGGGTGGTGGTGGTGGGTGAGTGGTGGTGGTTGGATGTGGGGTGCAGGTGTGAGGTGGGTGTGGGGAGATTGAAGTGGTGGTGGGTGGTGAGGTCGTGGTGGTGGGTGGTGAGTGGTGAGGGGTGGGGTGTGGGGTGGTGGTGGTGGGTGGTGGTAGTGGTGGGTGTGGGGGTGGTGGTGGTGGGTGGAGTCGTGGAGTGGTTAGATTGGTGAGTGGTGGTGGGTGGGGTGGTGGTGGTGGGTGGAGTAGTGGTGGTCAGTTGGTGAGGTGGTGGGGTGGTAGTGTGGTGGGTGGTGTAGTGGTGGGTGGTAGTGGTGGTGGGTGGTGGTGGGTGGGTGGCAGGGGTAGTGGTGGTGGGTGGAGTATGGTGGTGGGTGGTAGGTTAGTGGTGGTGGGTGGAGTGTGGGAGGTGGTGGGTGGTGGTGGTGGTGGGGAGCAATGGCTCATGGGGCTGTGGGGCACTGAGACAGCAGGGCTGGGTGTGGTGGGGTGGCTGGGTTCTGCTGGCAGCATCAGGAACAATCATAACAATAGTGGGACACATGCATCACCATTTTCTGTGGTGCCTCTGAGATCGTGGCACCTATAAAAGTGAGGATGGTGCAAAAAAAAAAAAAGTTCATAGGGGGTGCCATATCGTCATCAAAAGGTTAAACATCGTCCTCAAAGGATTTATCGTCATCAAAGGTTAAAACATCGTCCTCAAAGGATTAAAACATCGTCAAGAGTTAAAACATCGTCCTCAAGGTTAAAACATCGTCCTCAAGAAGTTAAACATCGTCTCAAAGGGTTCGTCCTCAAAAGTTTAAAACATCGTCCTCAAAGGGTTAAAACATCGTCCTCAAAAGGTTAAAAACATCGTCATCAAGGTTTAAAACATCGTCCTCAAGGGTTTAAAACATCGTCATCAAGTTAAAACATCGTCCTCAAAGGTTAAAACATCGTCCTCAAAGGGTTAAAAACATCGTCATCAAAGGGTTAAAACATCGTCCTCAAGGGTTAAAAACATCGTCTCAAAGAGTTAAAACATCGTCCTCAAAGGGTTAAAAACATCGTCCTCAAGGGTTAAACATCGTCCTCAAGGGATTTAAAAACATCGTCCTCAAAAAGTTAAAAACATCGTCATCAAGGTTAAAAACATCGTCCTCAAAGGGTTAAACAAAATTCAAGGTTCATCGTCCTCAAGGAGTTCATCAAGGGTTAAAACATCGTCTCAAGGGGTTAAAATCGTCGTTCATAAAAGTTAAAACATCGTCCTCAAGGGATTTAAAACATCGTCCTCAAAAGTTAAAAACATCGTCATCAAAAGTTAAACTGTCATCAACAAGGTTAAAACATCGTCCTCAAGGTTAAAACATCGTCCTCAAGGGTTAAAACATCGTCCTCAAGGGTTAAACTTATCGTCCTCAAAGGGTTAAAACTATCGTCGTCAAAGGGTTAAAACATTGTCATCAAGGGTTAAAACATTGTCAACAAAGGTTTATCGTCCTCAAAGGGTTAAAACATCGTCCTCAAAGGGTTAAAACATCGTCCTCAAAGTTAAAACATCGTCCTCAAGGGTTTAAAACATCGTCCTCAAGGGTTAAAACATCGTCCTCAAAGGGGTTTAAAACATCGTCCTCAAAGGGTTAAAAACATTGTCATCGAGGTTAAAACATCGTCCTCAAGGGGTTAAAACATCGTCCTCAAAGGGTTAAACATTGTCATCAAAGGTTAAACATTGTCAACAAGGAGTTAAAACATCGTCCTCAAAGGGTTAAAACATTGTCATCAAGGGTTAAAACATTGTCCTCAAGGGTTAAAACATCGTCCTCAAAAGGGTTAAAACATTGTCATCAAAGGGTTAAAACATCGTCCTCAAGAGTTAAACATCGTCCTCAAAGGGATTGGCTGTATTGTCATCAAGGTTAAAACATTGTCAACAAAGGGTTAAAACATCGTCCTCAAGGGTTAAAACATCGTCCTCAAGGGTTAAAACATCGTCCTCAAAGGGTTAAAACATTGTCATCAAAGGGTTAAAACATCGTCCTCAAGGGTTAAAAACATCGTCCTCAAGGGTTAAAACATTGTCATCAAGGGTTAAAACATTGTCATCAAGGGTTAAAACATTGTCATCAAGGTTAAAACATCGTCCTCAAAGAGTTAAAACATCGTCATTAAGGGTTAAAACATCGTCCTCAAGAAGTTAAACATCGTCCTCAAAGGGTTAAACATCGTCCTCAAGGGGTTTAAACATCGTCCTCAGGGTTAAAACATTGTCATCAAAGGGGTTAAAACATCGTCCTCAAAGGGTTAAAACATCGTCCTCAAGAGTTAAAACATCGTCCTCAAAGGGTTAAACATCGTCCTCAAGGGTTAAACATCGTCCTCAAAGGGTTAAACCGACATAAAGCTAAGAGTCGGTCAATAACTTTAAAATTTGTCTCTGAACTGAAGACTTGAAAACGATCCATCGACTGACATGTCACACACACACACACACACACACACACACACACACACACACACACACACACACACACAACATAGAGCAATTGGCATCCATAAAGCTTGAGGAACTCATCTGTAACTTTAGGCTCGAAGAAATGTTTCAGAAGGTGTGTGAACTCTTAGGCGTCACAGCAACACCTCTTTAACGCTCCCCAGGCCAGTAAGTCATTGATCTACAGTAATAGTACTGGTAAATACTGGTACAAATGTTTGTACAGGTAAATACAGATTCAGAAGTGCTGGTGCAGGTGGAAGTGCTGGTGCAGATGAGTGTGGTGCAGGTGAGTGTTGTGCAGTTGGTGCAGGTTGCAGGTGGAATGTGGTTTTGAGATTGATGCTGGTGATGGATGCAGGGTGCAGGTGGCAGGTTGCAGTTGGTGGTCGTTGGGGTCAGGTGCAGTTGGTTGGTGTGAGGTTTGCAGTTGGGTGCTTGGGTTTCTTGAGTTGGTGGGGGTTTGAAGTTGGAGTGGTGCGGATGGTGTGGCAGTTGGTCAGTTGCAGTTGGAGTGGCGGTTTGATTGGAGTGTGGTTGTGGGTGGAGTGTGGGTTGCTGGGTGGAGTGCTGGTTGGGGTTGGAGTGCTGGTTGCAGGTTGGAGTGCTGGTTTGGATGGTGCTGGTGCAGTTGGAGTGCTGGTTTGGGTGGAGTGCTGGTTGCGGTTGGAGTGCTGGTTGTGGTTGAGATGTGGTTGCAGTTGGAGTAACAGTGCAGGTGAGGCCGCAGGTGCAGATTGAAGTGCAGGTGCAGATTGGAGTAACAGTTGCAGATGTGCTGGTGCAGATGAATGTGGTGCAGTTGGAGTGCTGAGACGCAGTTGAGTGCTGGTGCAGAGATGAACAGTGGCAGATGGAGTGTACAGTTGGATGAAGATAGCAGTTGTGAGTTAGATGCAGGTTGCAGTTGGGTAACAGTTGCTTGGTGGAGTGGCAGTTGCAGTTGGTGCTGGTTGCAGTTGGAGCAGTTGTGGTGGATGCTGGGGACGGTCAGGTGCTGGTTGCGGATGAGTGTGGTTGCAGGTGGAGTGCTGGCAGTTAGTGCTGGTGCTGGATGCTGGTGTAGATTGGAGTGCTGGTTGCAGAGTTGGAGTGGCAGTTTGAGATTGGTGCTGGTGCTGGTGGAGTGCTGGCAGACGATGCTGGTGTGGGTGGAGTGCTGGTTGCAGGTGGAAATGCTGGGTGCAGGTGGAAATGTGTGGTATGGGTAAATACTGGTATGGGTGAAATGCTGAATTTTTTGATTGAAATGCCAAGGGTGGGTGAAATGCTGGTACAGGTAGAAATACTGGGTGAGTAAATACTGGTACAGGTAAATACTGGTACAGGGTAAAATGCTGGTTTCCAGGTAAATGCAGGTGCAGATGAAATGCTGGTGCAGGTAAATACAGGTACAGGTAAATGCAGGTACAGGTGAAATGCTGGTGCAGGTAAAGTGCTGCTGGTACGGTAAATACTGGTGCATGGGGTAAATACTGGTGCAGGTAAATGCTGGTACAGATGGAAATGCTGGTACCAGGTAAATGCTGGTACAGGTAAATACTGGTACAGGTAAATGCTGGTGCAGTTAAATGCAGGTGCAAGGTGGAAATGCTGGTACAGATGAAATACTGAGTATGGTGAAAGCTGGTACATATGAAATACAGGTACAGGTAAAATACAGAATAACAAAATCACTGGTAATCAATATATAGTCATGACACATTTCCTGAACCTGGCTTGACATCTGACATTTTCCTGTACTGAGAGAGATTATACAACTAATAAAGGAATTGTTTTTTGTTGTTATGAAAATTATCGAATATTCATTAAAGATCAAACGTTCTCTCTCTCTCTCTCAGTGTTGATTGAATTTCCGTGTCCAGTTGTCAGAAAAGCAATTTAATTGGCTGACCTCACTAGAGGAAAGGTCCGGCTTGGGTTAGCTAAGGGATAATTATCAGATATAGTGCTATATGTGGTCTTGGGTGTTGGAGTTGTTATTAAGCTGGGTGGTCCATGGAAAAATTGGCGAGCTAAGGAAAGAAATTAGAGGGCCACGTTGGAGAACCTGAGAATTAAGGGAAGAGCTGGCGAGGTTAAAGGGTAGGCGGGACAGGAAGCCAGTGTCTGACGAAAACTCAAGCGAGTGGAAGGTTGTGAGGTGGGAGGACAAGCTGTGGTGAAGAAATACACCAGGGATGGGACAACAACGACAGCAACAGCTAAGTGTACCTTATCGTTCAGTCCTTGATAGACAGGTTGGACGTCATTACAGTCG
>NW_024721210.1:0-13008 GCF_018991925.1 Homarus americanus | reverse complement strand
CAATACATCTTCCACCACCACTTCACCACCACTACACCACCACCAATACATCTTACACCACCACTTCACCACCACCACTACATATTGAACCACCATCACCACCACCACCACCACACGCTATTATTACCCCCTTTTTATTGTGTCTTGTCTCGTGTCTATAATTATTCTATTCATTATATTCCTTTACCAATTATTACCGATTCTTTCTGTTCTCATTACTTTATTTGTTCATTTAGTTATTTCCTTTATATAGTTACCGTCCATAAACGCTTAAGATTTATCGTCACGCTGATTTCACCCTCACGTTCACTGGAGCTTTGTTTAAGCCAGTGAAATATTTTGGTGATCCTATTACTGAAAGTCACTTAAGGTCACGGGGTTATATTTAGTGGTGATATTACTCAAGGTCACGGGGGTTGTTTGTTGGTGACGTCATTACTCAAGGTCATTAAAGGTCACGTGGTTGTTTTTTGATGACGTCATTACGCAAGGTGGGGGCGCTGGTGGTAGAGCGGTCCTGCTCTTGCCTCGCAAGCATGATGTCACGAGTTCGATTTCCGGGCCGGCGGAAGTTGTTTGGACACTCTTCCTAGTCCCCTTGGTCCCTGTTCACCTAGCAGCAAAGTAGGTACCTGCTGTAAATCGAAAGTTGCGAATTCGTATTCAGGGACAAGTTGTTGAAGCTTCCAATAACTTGCTTAGACATAAACCATTGACACTTCAGGCTTCTACGCCCTTAACATGAGACATAAGGCAAGCGTGAACTTAGCATGCTTCCCTGTTGGGCGCTGTAAACGCTTCTGCTCTTCACCTTACACAAGGATGTAGGGGGGGGGGGTGCCCAATAAGAAATAATACTCAAGGTCAGTAAAAGTCACGGGGTTATATTTAGTGGTGATCCTATTACTGAAAGTCACTAAAGGTCACGGGGTTGTTTTGGTGACGTCATTACTGTAGGTCAAAGGTCAGAGTCCATTAATAACAGAGATAAGTTTGAGGAGTAAGTGACTACCCTACCTTCAAAGATAGATTTTTTGCAATATTTCCTGTTTATACTCTACTGGTATTTGTTATGGTAATGTACCGTCTCCTTCTGGCAGTGTTTCATAACAAGAACACTCGCCAGCTGATGCATCATGTCTCCCCCACACCGAACAGGGTCGGGGGGGGGGGGTATCTCTGACCTATAAAGGTCTTAAAAGGCTAAAAAAAATAAAGGGTGTGTCTGGACCATAACAATAATAATAATAATAATAATAATAATAATAATAATAATAATAATAATAATAATAATAATAATAATAATTATAATAATTATAATAATACACAGCTGAAGGTACTACTTTGTGTCCATATCATACACCTCCCTCCCCCCTATACGCTCATAGTTTCATCTTGAGCGGACCTTTTGTTTCTGAGTCGCTCGGACCTGCAGAGTACTGGGGCAGAAACACAAGGTGGGAATGGATTTACTTTAGAGACATCAACATTAAGGGACTCAACTGGGGAAGGGTCAACACTAGGCAGCTCCACAGGTCGGAGGAAACGACGGTTCCTCCACCATACTCTACCACTAGGAAGACGCACTTGGTAGTCCCTGGACCGGCCAATACCCATGACAACCCCAATCTTGTCCCAGCGGTGAGATACCGGATCTTGAATCCTGATCTGCTGGCCGATACTCAACCTGGGAAGGGGGCGGGCATGACAGTCGTACCGAGCAGCGACATCTGCGGCTCGTTCTGCTGCACGACGGTCACATTCCTCAGTCTTGGCCTGCCACTCTTGAGAAAAAGACTTCGGGTGGGCAGGAACACAAGACCTGAGATGATGTCCGTATAGAACCTGGGCTGGGGAGCGTCCGGTGAAGTTCGGGTGTTGCGTAACTCCAACAAACCTCGATCGAAGTCCTCGCAGTCGATATTTCCTGAGGGTGACACCTTAAGGATCAGGTGTTTCACAGTCTTGACTGCGGCTTCAGCGTGCCCATTCGCCTGGGGGTAGTGGGGCGAGGTCACGACATGACGGACTCCCCAACGGTCCATGAAGTCCCGGAACTCGTGGCTGGTGAACTGGGGTCCTCCTTCAGTCCTGAGGCGGAGGGGAACACCAACTTCTTTGAAGTAATGCCTGAAGTTCCGGATGGTAGCAGTAGCCGTTGTATCACTACCACAGGGGACGACAACAGGCCATCCAGACAATCGGTCGGCAATGACGAGGAAGGACTTCCCTGCTACTGCAAAGAAATCGGCCTACACAAACTCGAAGGGTCTTGAAGGGTTGTCGTCGCACATTAAAGGTTCCTGTTGCTGGCTAGGTTGCAGAATCTGGCATGGTTCACAGGCACGGACGGTACTTGCAATGTCCGCGTCGATTCCGGGCCAAAATACAGTCTGCTTCGCCCGTCGCTTGGTGGCCTCCACTCCTCGATAGCTGTCGTGAAGGCGGGTCAAGGTATGGCGGCGTAGGGCAGCAGGAATAACTACTCGTGGACCATACAAGACGAGGTCTCCGTCACAATAGAGATCCTCGCGTATTTTCCAGTACGGGAGTAGCGATTCATGAAGGTCGTATCGGTTAGATGGAAATCCCTGAGACACACAGTCGACGAGCCGGATGTAGGAAGGGTCGGCCCGGGCTGCGGTGCGGAGATCTTCAAGGGTCTTGTCTGCATCCGGTGCTGTAGACTCTTCTGATGTGAAGAAGGCCTTCAATGAAACTACTGACTTGAGGGATGCAGCAGCTGTAGAACACAACATCTCGTCCTCTTGGGTGGGGCGACTGACAGGGGCGCGGGACAGGGCATCCGGGATGCACAACACCTTACCGGCACGCCACACAGCCGTGAAGAGATAAGGCGAGAGCTTCTCTTTCAGACGTTGAAGGCGAGGATTCTCTACTGCATCCAAAGAGTAGTGATTGATTATAGGTATAAGAGGGCGATGATCCGTGAAGAGGGTGAAGTGCTGAAGTCCTATCAGGTAGAAACGGCACTTCGCCATCGCCCAGACAACAGCCAACATCTCCAGCTCAATCGTGGCATATCGGGTCTCAGCGTCCGTCAGGAACTGGGATCCACACTGAATTAAGCGGAGTTGTCCACCGCCATGGTCCTGCAGAAGGGCGTAACCAACGCCGTAGAGTCTGGAGGCGTCAGTCTGGAGGACGGTGGGTAGGGCTGGGTCGTAACAGGCGAGGACAGGTGGACTTAAGAAGGCCTGCTTGACTCGCTGGAAGGCCTCTTGATGATCTGGGGTCCACAGGAATGTCCTCCTGGGGCTCAGTAGGGAGGGTAACGGCTGGGTTGCGGCGGAGATGTCAGGTGAAAATTCAGCCAGCTGATTGACCAGACCCAAAAAAGAACGGAGGTCTGTCAGGTTGGCAGGGGTTGGAAAATCCCTGATTCCACTTAACTTCTCCGGGTCAGCTGCGATACCTGATGCTGAGAGAGTGTACCCACAGAAGTTCACTGATGGTGCGGCGACTACAAACTTGTCAGCGTTGAGGGTAATCCCGTACTTTCGACATCTGGTGAGAACTTCGTATATCCGGGAGAGGTGGGCACAGTAGTCTTCGTCATGGAGTAAGATATCATCAACCACCTTGACACAATTCGTGACTCCTTGAAGGGCCGCGTCACCACGTTGACAGAATGCATCACCCGTAGCGGCAAATCCCATGGGGCCTCTGCAATACTGATATCTCCCATATGGTGTGATGAATGTAGTCAAATGCTGGTCTTCTTCGGCCAACTCGATTTGCCAATAACCACATAAGGCGTCCATCGTTTTAAAAAACTTCGCCTTCGGGTCCACATTTCGAACAGCTGCGAAGGGTGTGGGTGAAGGGTGCGCTGGACGGGAAACTTGCTGGTTAAGTTTTGACAGATCGGTGGTGATCCGTACTCCACCACGAGGTTTGGCGACGGGGACGAGAGGGTGGCACCAAGGTGAAGGTTCGTCTCCGGCCTGCTTGATGATTCCCTGAGCAACCATGGAGTCAAGCTCTTGTCGAACTAGCTCCTTGTAGGCGTGAGGAATCAAACGAGGGGTGTGGATGGCAAAAGGTGTAGCACCATCCTTAAGATGAATCTTCATAGGTGGACCCACCATCGGCTTGAGTGGTGTGGATCCTAAAGATTTCTTCGTAACCAACACGTCAGCAAACTCCTTGACAAGGTAAGCTCTTGCATCAGAAGGGGACGTGTTAGTAGAGATAGGGAATTCCTTCAACCTGTTGACATGGGTGATCTTTAAAATAGGTTTAGGGAATTCCTTGGAAATAATGGCCAACTCTTGACAATGGCCATATGATAAAAGCGGAGTCGGGATACCACCATGAACATCAATCCGGGCTGAGCAAGACTGCTTACCAAAGGTAAGAGTAGACCAGAAGGATCCCAAAGCTGGAGCCATCTTGGAACCATCAGCTGTCAGTTTCGTTGTCTGAGGAGGGGGCTGTCGGTTGCTCCGGGGTATTCCCAGACTTGCTAAGTATTGTGGACCAATTACTGAGACGTCAGCACCGGTGTCAGGTAACATCTGAAGACTGGATGACGAGTTACCGTAAGAAATGACGACATTGATGTGCTGGGGCGTCGTGTCTGTGGAACTACGTACACGACGGCAGGAACGACTGGACACAGCGTCTTGATGCTTGCCAGAAGGAGGGGGCGCGCCAGCACTACCTGAGGATGACTTTTTGGAACCTAGGTGGCGTCCTTTATGTGTCTTCTTACGACAACATTTGTCATAATGGCCCACACGACCACAAAGTCTGCACTGAACTTTGCTAGCAGGCCACTTGACTGTGTCAGCCCAGTGACCCTGGCGGTCGCAACTTCTGCACACGCTTTGAGCAGCTGGGCACTGGGAGGCATTATGCTGTCTCGCACAGCTGTTACACAAAGCTGCTGCTGAAGGTGTAGCTCGAGGGTGAGGGGTGGGGTTACCTTGCTGCTTCTTGCCCTTTCTGTAGGAAGACACTGCCCTCACCTGGTCAGGTTGTGAGCGTAAAGCTGAAGTCGCACACCTGGCGGCCTCGTACGCTCGACATTTTGTAACAACATCTTGAAGGGAGGAAGTGGGGTCGAGGGAAATGAGACGCTGAACTAGCTCTTCATCTCGGACACCCGTTAAAATGATTGTCTTGAGTTGTGTCTCTTCACAGACTTGAGAATGTCCAGGACAAACATCAAGTTCCTCTGAACACCTTTTGAGCCTTACAAAAAATGCGTCAAAAGATTCTCCATCAAGCTGCTTACATTGGAGGAGTTCTCTTCTTCTGAGTGCTTCGTTGCGCTGTCCCTTGACGTGTTCCTGCAACTTGTCGAGCACGGCCTCTACCGTCATAGTTGTCGTAGGAGGCACTTGAAGTGTGTGCTCGAGAGTACGTTGTGTCTCTAAGGACAAGCACATACGAAGCTGGATCATTTGTTTCGGCTGTGATAAACTGGACAAGTCAACCATTGTTGCGTAGTCTTGCCAACGTCGACGCCATTCCCGAAACATCTGATAAGAAGCGTCAGACATCAGAGAGGGAGGCGTCTGTACAGCAGCCATTTGAGGTGTTGTTCCGACTCTGGGAAATGAGGTACCAGTACCTCTAGTCGCATCAACGTCAGTAGTAGCAGACGAATCTTGTACGGTAGAACGTTGTGGGGAGGCTAACAGAGAAATCAAGACTTCAAATCTGGCTTGATCCTCTCTTCTTCTAAGATCATCCTCACTTCTACGTATGTCTTCGAGTTCTCTTCATGGCGCCGTTTTTCAGACCTTCTGTACCGACTTTCTTCCTCTTCTCTCCTTGCAATATCGTCCTGGCGTCGAGAAGTTTCCATCCACTTTATCAGTTGAAGGAGATCTGTGGACGCATGCATCCCAGGAGAGCTGGCTCGCGACGAGCGAGGAGATTCCATGGGTGACTGGGCGTTGTCAGTGTGGGGAGCGTGGGGCCTGAGTGTGGGTGGAGAGAGGTCTCCCACACTAAAACTCGTAACCCCATTGTCCAGGGTATCATTTTGATCCCTGTGAGACATGCCGACTGCTTCTGTACTCTATCTGTGCAAAAGACCGGGTCAGCCCTTCGTAATCTATGCACAGAATTACAGAAGTCTACAGTAAGTCGCAAGAAAAATATAAGGTGATTCTGTGAATGCATGTGTGTGTGCGTGTGTCTGGCGGGACGGGAGGCTTGGCACGCTGCCAGACGTAGGAGCAGCTGGGCGGCGTCGAGCACCTGTTCCTCAGTCACCCTCAGACCAGAGACGGGAGAGCATGTACTGTCGGGCCGCTCCCTTAGTCATCTGACCGCAATTTGCACAATTATGATTAAAATACACAACACAGCACTTCACAAAACACTTCACTTCACAGCACAGCACTGTACACAGCATAGCACTTCACAACACTATGTCTCGAGGCTTGTAGTAGTCTTGCTGTGGATCGTGAAGCTGAAGACGAGACGCCATTAACAGAGTCTGGGCGGGAAGGCTTGGTCCACTGTATCTCACTGAGAAATAATCACTGCGCTAACTGACGTTCGTCTTGAATACCCACAAAATGTTCTATACTACTGAAGGTATACACAAACACTTGTTCTCTTAAAAGTAGGTTCTATTCTCGTACAGGAGATATATATACAGAGGGACCCAGAAGCTCGTGTCCGCACCACAAGGACTCTGTCTTCCCTCTCTATCTATCTATGTAATTTACTACGCGCTGGGATGTACAGATGCCAGCATTCACAAGCTGAATACATAAAGTATAAATGTGATAATTTATATACATATGGTACACAATAAATGGAAATATTACAGAGAATTAATACATGTTCTGTAATACTTTACTATACATAATTAATAAGAGTAATATAAGAGTAATATAATAATATACAGCTGAAGGTACTACTTTGTGTCCACATCATACAATAATAATAATAGGGAAAACGATATGTAAACGACCATGGGGAGGGGGCGGGGTGACGTGAGCGCCGCATTATCCAACACATAACACCATGTATCACTGAGGGAGAAAATACTTATAATATCGTAAGTTAAGACACTTTCACCTCGCAGTTCAGGCTCCGAATTTACAAAGTTTCTTAAGTTAAATGTCCCCCGTAACTATAGATGGCGAGTACTGTTTAGATGGCGTTGTAATTGCACTGAGACTAAACCAGAGAATAAATTCGTGCTTGAGGTAAAAAGATTATCGAACGTTATAGGAACAGTGGCTTATGGAACTTTGTCTACTGTTATTATTTTGGTGGTGGGATTCTGTATAGTGGAAGAATTGAATTGAATGCTGTGAATGTCTCTCTCTGGATTATGTCCAGCTGGTAGTCGTCTGATGGGATTTTCTTCGGGCGAGATTTTCGTCGGAGTATACCATTGATCGTGGCTGGCAAACCTCACGGGGGGGATATGGGTGTTTGTTGTGGTCATCCTCGACTCTACAATTCACAAATCCATCCTCTACCCACCACCACCCCACCACCCCACCACCCACCAACCAACCACCACCGACCCCACACCTACCACCACCCCTCACCACCACTACCACCCATACCTACCACCACCCACACCTACCACCACCCTCACTCTCACCATCACTACCACATCTTACCACCATGACTCCTCACCTCCATCCCTCAACCTAACCACTACTTCCACCTATAACCGCCACCACCACCATTCTTCAACCCTCCACCACTCCACCATCACCTTTCAACCCTCCACCACCACCCCAACCCTTCATCCTCATCACCCTCACCACCCTTCTCCTTCACTACCACTTCTCCCTCACCGCCACTCACCAGCCCCCTCACCGCCACTCACCAACACTCCCTCACCGCCACTCACAAGCACTCCCTCACCGCCACTCACCAGCCCCCTCACCGCCACTTAGCCTCACCAGTACCCTCGCCTCCATTACTACACTGCTACATTTTTATATCTGACAACGTGTGCTGTAGTGATTTATCGAACAATTTCCTTTTGGAATGCCAGGAATTGTTTGGTGAGGAGGGAGAGTGTTTCAGTGTACCCACAAGGCCACGTGGGCGCAAGCAGGAGTGTTTCTGTTTTAGCGTTTCGCCGCGTCTGTGTTGGGATGATACAGGTGTTGGCGTGTTCTGTGATATGGAACCTGTGTTTGGATTTGGTTCAGGATACCTGACACTCCACAACGACCCACCTGTGACACCTGCTCTACCATCACTAACATCCCCGCCATTACCTCTGCCCCATCACCCCCCCTCCCCCCCTCCTTCAAGTAGTGGTCGTCAAACATGCATCGGGCCTTGTGAGGCCAGCATTAGGTCCACCGCTGCCAGGTGTGTCCTGGAGGAGGGTACAGGTCAAAACCCCACCACTACTTGGTGTTGATGACCCACACAGCCAGGATCTATACACTCAGTATTTCCTGAATGTAACTCCAAGAACTGAAAACCAACTTGCCTATGTTGTTATGCCTGGGGGGGGGGGTGTTCGTCCGTCATAGTGATGGTTAACATGCTGTGGCAACTGTCCAGGAACAACAGAACGACTTGTTTACACTGTAGAGGAGGAGTAGGAACTGTTCATGTACGAGGTGTATTATGTTTCAACCTTGATCTTTGTATATTGTACTGTACTACCTCACGGAGAACACAGTCCATCTGGCCTCCTTCTCATACATCTCTCGTTCATTCTTAGTCTTCTTTCACTTAACTTAAGAGAGTATATGTATGATTTCAAGGCTGGTTGAGGAGGGAGAGGATGAGGCCTCTAAGTGGGGAAATAATTTTATAGCGTTATTTTAGCTGAGGGAAGACCAGGTGAAAGAAAGGGTTTAGGAAGTTGGTAGTTGTGATCCTAGGAGCAATGTTTACACTCTCTACTCCTCCGTGGATGTGTTGTAGACAGTGACATTTAATTTACGTTTGAGTGTAGGAAGGGAAGACTGAGTGAAATAATTACGCTTGAGTACGTTGTCTGGAGACCAAGTTATATTTAGGCTTGAAAAATATATGTAATGTTTTCACAAGAGGCGCCAACGGTCGTACCCTGATGCTGAGGTGGTGGTCATACCCTGATGGTGAGGTGGCGGTCCTATCCTTATGGTGTGGTGGTGGTCGTACCTTTATGGTGAAGTGGTGGTCGTACCCTGATGGTGAGGTGGTGGTCGTACCTTTATGGTGAAGTGGTGGTCGTACCCTGATGGTGAGGTGGTGGTCGTACCTTTATGGTGAAGTGGTGGTCGTACCCTGATGGTGAGGTGGCGGTCCTATCCTTATGGTGCGGTGGTGGTCATACCTTTATAGTGAAGTAGTGGTCGTACCTTTATGGTGAAGTGGTGGTCGTACCAACAGGAAATTCGCAGGGAGGTGATCCAGGGAGGGGAAGAGCAGCGGACTCCCATTCCCCCATCACCACCTTCCACCTGTGCTGTGAGACTCCAGCCAGCTGAATCCCCCACACCCACCCACCCACCCACCCAATCCACCCACCCACCCATCCTCCCTCCCACCCACCACCTACCCTCCCACCCACCCACCCACCTCCTCCCACCCACCCACCCACCTCCTCCCACCCACCACCACCTCCCACCCACCCACCCACCATTCTCCCACCTGACCCACCCACCACCCACCCACCTACCCACCACCCACATGCCTCCCCACCCCCCACCCCACCCCACCCACCCAGCACCCACCCACCACCCACCCTCCCACCAACATGCCTCCCACCCACCCACCCACCCACCCACCTACCCTGCACCCACATACCTACCCTTTCACCTGGCCACCCACCCACCTACCTACCCTCTCACCTGGCCACCCACCTACCTACCCTCTTACCCCCCGACCGTCCCACCTGCCTCCCCCACCCACCTACCCTCTCACGGGTACAAATTCGGCTACGCGATACAAATACAGAATTTTTGCATTTTGTAAACGTGTTCTAATAAACGGTGTTCAATCCAGACCGCCAAACGCGCCACATTTCGCGTGTTTTCCGAATTCATAGCAATTTTAACGAAGCCGTGTGCTATCTATAGGTCTATAAATTCCAGATCATTTGCAAAATACGCACCAACAAGGGAACTCCTGTATAGTGCTTCCTGCGGCACCACTCTCCCCGATGATTCTATCCAAATATAGGTCTGTTCTGATTCTTTTCATCTTCAATCAACCCGGGAATTGGCTGTTATAAATCTATGCTGTCAATGCCCCTGTGACCTCTTGTGGGCGTCTTTCTGTGATCAACACACAACTTGATGATGGTAGATGGTGCCACTTGACTATGTGGTGTTGAGATTCTGGTGGAGACGAAATGCGTGGCGAAGACTGTTGTAAAATTATTCATAAGGGAGACTTAAATAAATAAATAAAGACAGAAAGAAAGAAAATAAATAAAGAAATAAAAATGCGGTATTTGTATAATCGTGTGTGTGTGTGTGTGTGTGTGTGTTAGAATAGTTGGTAGTTTTATCAGTCGTAGTTTGTATCAAATGTTGAGTGTCGTTGTAGTGGCTTAACACAGTATTGTCCCGTGATGGTCGGGCCTCGTGTGGTCGTCACCAGCCTCTACTCAACACTAATACCTTTACTGTTTCTTTTTTATTCATATTCACCACAAGTGTGAGTTGTTGTTATTGTTTTTTCAGGTAAAAATTGACAAAACTTTAATATTCAGACCAATAACATCATTTCAAACTTGCACTACGTTTATTTATTTTTATTTCGGTTCCAAAATATCCGACAACTGCTCAACCACACCACAAAGTCATTTCGAGTTCTTTGTAGCGCTCGAGTTTTATCGCATATCAGAATGACAGATAACCGCTATAATCATACCATAAATTGTACTAAAACTCCCATAGTGCTTGATTTGTGTCTCAGTTGAAAATGGCCGACAATAAGTATAATCACACACAAAAAGTCTACTGATGGAGAGTTCGTTTTTATCTCTTTTCAAAATGACCGCCACCTGAAATACAAAACACACACTTACATAATCCTTCGTATATTACCTTCACCAAATTTTTGCTTTCCTGATTAAGTGAAATCCCACAGAGGAGTTTACACTGCACTGATAAAGGTACACACGGAAATTTTACGGTTCCACCTTCTCTCCCTTTTTCATTCCTCTTTTTCACAACCTCCTTCCTCCCTCCTTTCTAGTCTCTCCTCCTCCCTAGTCTCTCCTTTCTCCCTGAGTGACCACCTGCGAAAAGTGGCAAGGCCGAGTTTAGTTCGCGTCTGGCCAAAGTTTTGAGGGACGTTATAGGGCGTGGATGGGCGGTCTGTTGTGTTGTGTTTTGTCGTATATTTTGGCGATTATTTTTTTCCTATCTCTTTTATATTTCTCTCTTAATCTGTATATTCTTTATTTTCTTTTTTCTTTTGTCATTCATTGTTTTATTCGTTTATTTTTCTCGCTTCGGGTTTTTCCTTTTTTTTATCCATTTTTTTCTTTTCCTTTCTCTCGTTTTTTTCTTAATTTTTCTTTTTATTTTCTCGTTCGTTATTTAATTTTTGTTCTTTTTCCTTTTGTATTCTCCCTCTCGTCCTCTGTCCATTATTTTCTTTTATATTTCGTTCCTTTTCATATTTTCTTTCGTTTTTCCTGTTCCCTTTCTCATTCGTTCTTTATTCATTATTCATTTTCATTTCTTTCTGCATTCCTCCATCTTTCCTTCTTGTGTTTTCTCATTATCGATTTTTTTTTCTTTTTCTTTCTTTTCAAAAGTTTTTTCTCATTGGTGAAAGTCTATCCAGAAGGTCCACTTATCGCCTATTTGTTGACTGGTTAACTGGACCCCAGTCGTAATAGTCCCTAGTACTAATGGGTCCCAACTCTAATGGGTCCCAGTAATAATGAGCCCCAACTCTAATAGGTCCCAGTATTAATGAGCCCCAACTCGAATAGGTCCCAGTATAAATGGGTCCCATCTCTAATGGGGCCCAGTATAAATGAGCCCCATCTCTAATGGGTCCCAGTATTAATGAGCCCCATCTCTAATGGGTCCCAGTATTAATGGGCCCCAACTCTAATGGGTCTTAGTTCTGATGGATTTCATTTCTAAATGGACCCTAGCCAGATTGGGCCCAACTAAGTCTTAACCTAACTTAACCTCTGGTATCGATCCTCAGGTTAGGTTAGGTTAGGTTAGGGACTTTTTGGTCTGGAACCCATTAGAAGTAGTATTTACTAGGACTGATGCCTCTTAGAACTGGAACGCTATTGTGATTGGGTCCCATTACGTACAAGTGAGGGCCGAGGCCCAGGATTAGTGAGGCCTCTTATAACTGGGGGTCCATTATAACTGGGGCCCGTTATAAATGAGGCCCATTAGAACAGAGACCTATCATTATAACTGGGGGTTATTACAACTGGGGGATCACTATAACTGACTCATTATCACTTGATACCCATTAGAACTAAGACCTAGTAGAACTGGAACTCATTAGACTTGCAGACTCCTCGTGTAAACAAAGTGAAAAACACTGACTGAGGGCGGGGGGGGGTTGAGGACGTGTTGGACCCGGTAACACCTCCCCGGGCGTGTTGGTCTTGTGATTAATTTACGAGTCTACCCTGAGCCTGAAGGTTGTAAGTGTGGTCCTCTGTTGACACGTGTCACTTCATTCCTGCACTCTGCTACATGAGTTCTTCTTTTGTGTGTTAGAATGTGATGCCAGGCTTGGATTTATGTCATGGCTGTGAGGTATGGTTTTGTCATTAATGTTATCGTAAGGCTTGTTGTAAACGTCATGTCAGGTTTCTATTACTTATATTAATTTGAAGTCAGTCAAGTCAATGCAATCTCAGACTTTTCGACAGTCGTATTCTCGTTTAGCAAATTAATGGGATCAGTTTTACAGTTGTTTAAGCCCCTTGAGAACGTTGGCTTAATCCTTAATCCTCTGAATACAATGGCTTACTCCCTTGATCACGTTGTTATAACCCTTTCTATATGATGACCTGTTCCTGAGTACAGTGACTTAACCACCTAAGTACAG
>NW_024721209.1:0-32549 GCF_018991925.1 Homarus americanus | reverse complement strand
CATACTGGCCAGATATGTGTTAAAGGAATATGCTTCCTATCTTAGGCTATTTTTAAACATTTGCCTCCAAGTATAATGTTAACCTACATCTACAGTGAGTTCTGCTATAACGCGTGTTTTGATAACGCGAATTTGCTCTAACGCGATTTATGAATTCGGAACAATATTTGTATAACGCGATCGCTTGTTTGCTATAACGCGATTTTTGCTTACTATTTCTCCAATTTTGTGGTATTAACTGTGAATATGGTAAAGAAGAATATCTCCAAAAAGCATTCTGATGATAGAATTCCCGGTGATTATCGTAAAAGAAAGGATATAACACTTGAAGAGAAGCTTGATGTTATCAACCTCAAAATCACCCTTCTCCCCCATCAAGTTACATTCATATTTTTTCAAGGTAAAGTGTTAAATTTACTGTATGATTTCATTATTAGATATGAATGTAACATTTATTTAGACTGTGCTAGCCTTTGTGTTAGGCTAACTACTAAATTTTTTCGATTTCGAGTAATCTGCACCTAACCCTATTTTCTCCATAAGCCCTGTTATTTCTATTACGCGATTTTCTATAACACGATATTTTACAAGAACACAATTATCGCGTTATAGCAGAACTTCCTGTATTGAGGATAAAATCTTTCACCTACAAATTGACAATAACACATTTGCTGTAATCAGACATATCTAGTTGCCTCAACAATTGCAACCCCAGTTGCAATTGGGGTTGCAATTTCAAATTCTGTGGCATTTCTAAGTATAGTGAAGTCTCTGGTGCACTCTAAGATTAAGAGAGAAAACGGAGGACTCAGGCGTCCTGATGTGAGAGAAAACGGACTCGTATGATGGGGTCCAAATAAAATAAGCATAGCTACATGTTTTGTGGACTACAGTATTAAGCGTACCCTTTTCATCACTTTGTAATAAACCTAACCATGCCTATGTGTGTTTATGATATTTACCATAACATTATATATATATTTAGTGGGTATAAATGTTCATAAAATGGGAAACTTGGGGTTGGGTCTTGGGTGCCTGAACCAATTAGAATAAATCCCATAGGTTCTGTACTTTCGTTATCGGCGGGGTCCCAATTAGGCACTATAACCAAGGGATGACTGTACTGTACTGTATATACTTGTGACACTGGCCAGTTGCTTCTGGTGTTATGGTACAAGGGTACCAAGTGACAGCACTAGGATCCCGCTTCCTCTATCAAGGAATAAACAATTAAAATTTAAATTGAAAAAAAAAATTCAAATAATGGGACCTAGCGAACCCAAATGGCCCTAGAGCGGGCACAGTCACGTATGCATCGCGTATTCTTATAGATTGTGCTGCTAGGCGTACGTTATCTAGTGAATTTAGTCAATATTGTACAGTAACAATGGAGCTAAGTGCAAACCTGTATTGTACATGTATTTAATGATTACGGTACTAAAATTGTTATGTCTATTGCAAATATAGCTTGTTTATACAGGTATTCAAATAAATTACTATCTTACAAGAATCCCTCCAATGTAAGTTATATTCACCCAGGTCGTTTGGGTGGTAAATTATGAGAAGAGCTTAGTCACTCTTAAGTAATGATAAATAAACACGCAGGCAGGCCTTCAGCGCCAACTGTCAAATCTTATCTCAAATAAATAAACAAACAAACACCAGACATTCTGTCACCTCACCTCCCGCCCCCTCCCTCCCAGACAAAAGATTGGTGATTTCTTTATGTTCATTTATATAATATCTCAGACTAAAGTTAGGATAATATAATTTGCATTGCTGAAATCCTTGCAAGACAGAGATTAATTTGAATATAAGCGTCATATATTTTGCTCAAGATATAAAAAATGTAGTGCATTAGTGTACAATACTGTAGTACATTTTATAAAAAGTTTTTCAACTATATTTTTGGGTAGACTTACATAAATCTCTTCATTTATTTTCATCCATTTACATGCACACACCATACTAAAAGAAATGTAAAAGAAATAAATGACCTTAGTGCAAAGCTGTAGTGCACATGTACTAATTTGATTACGGTACTAAAATTGTTATGTCTAGTGCGAATTATAGCATGTTTATATTCAAATTAATCAGGATCTTACAAGAATCCCAACAATGTTAATTATATTCACCCAGGTCATGTCACTGGATTTTTATAAGAGAGAAGCTTAGTCACTTAAGAACTGATAAATATACAGGTACACGCGTTAGACCTTGGGCCGGTGCCAACTGTCAAATGTGCTACCTCCCCTCCCCCCACGCCCCCTCGCTCGCTTCCTACCCTCTCTCTCCCCCATGTGCCCGGCGTTGCTGGAATCCTTGTAAAACAGTGAATAATTTTAATATAAATGTCATGTATTTTGCACAAGAGATAAAAATTAAACACCTGTATTACATTACAGTAGTGATTTAAGAATAAAAGTGTAAACTGTATATACTTATATAGTATTCCACATACACTTAAGTACAAGTATAAATAAAAGTTTATGTGATGATCGGACAACGTTCATTTCGGTTAACGTCACGTTTCCAAGAATGTATCTAGGACGTTAACCGGCGCATATATATATATATATATATATATATATATATATATATATATATATATATATATATATATATATATATGCCCATGTATGTATGTATAATATGTGTATGTATGCATGTATATATGTATGTATAACTGTATGTATGTATGTATGTATGTATGTATGTATGTATGTATGTATGTATGTATGCATGTACAATAGCAGCATGTGGCAGCAGCATACATGTATGTGTGTATGTATGTATGTATGTATGTATGTATGTATGTATGTATGTGTATGTATGTATGTGTGTATTGTATGTATGTATGTATATGTATGTATGTATGTATGTAATAATGTATGTGTGTGTATGTATGTATGTATGTATGTATGTGTATGTATGTGTATGTATGTGTGTGTGTGTATGTATATATATATATATATATATATATATATATATATATATATATATATATATATATATATATATATATATATATATATATATATATATATATGCTGATAACCACAAGGAAAGAAGAAAACACGTTACCGACCATACCACAAGAGCACTGAAAGCAGTTCTAAACTATGTGATATTTCACACAAAGCCTGTTCATCGAGCTGATGGCGCCGTGAACCTCTCGTTGGGAACTGCTCGTGCTGCTTATGTGGATGTCAATAGCATTTTACCGAATCCAGCTGGTATGAAACACGAGGTACCATGTATACTTCATTTTTAGTCCATATAACACGCGGACTTTGAACATATAATCAACGACCTCACCAGCCAGGACTCGAACCCTCGACCTAATGCATGGGACCAGGGAACGTTACCGACCATACCACAAGAGCACAAGAGCTCGATGAACAGGCTTTGTGTGAAATATCACATAGTCTAGAACTGCTTCTAGTGCTCTTGTGGTATGGTCGGTAACGCTCCCTGTTCCCATGCATTAGGTCGAGGGTTAGAGTCCTGGCTGGTGAGGTCGTTGATTATATGTTCAAAGTCCGCGTGTTATATGGACTAAAAAGGAAATATATATATATATACACATACATACATACATACATACATACATACATACATACATACATACATATATACATACACACTCACACACACACATACATACATACATACATACACACATACACACACACACACACAGGTGGAAGTATGTGGATGACTGCACTGTGGGGGTTTCAGTGGACAACACCGCACCAGACTACTCATTGCTACAAGGCACCCTGGACAGGCTACAGGCATGGACTACGGAGAACAAGGTCACCATCAACCACACCAAAACCGTAATCATGCACATCAATACTGCCACCACTCCAGTGCAAGCCCCAGCCCCATTATTTATATAATAAATTTACCACTGTCGGTAGTTTCAAGAATTAACGCAGTCATTTACTGAATATTCTTTGTAAAAAAATATATTTTAAATGAATTATTTATAGGAGATAAGTATTATGATCAGAAAATATACAGATATGCATTACTGACCACCTCCGAACACAAGGACGGCTAAAAATAGCCACAGGCGGTCACAGTCGAGGTCACTTTCCCTTTCTTGTCACTGGCATATGGGGGTGGGGGGGTGGATGATAATAGCAGCTGTGTTTATTACGGTATGTTAGACTGGTTTATAATACATTTTTATTATTTTAATATACCGGTAATCTTCATTTTAATCCAGCTTCCCAAACGTAAGTTTCAGTATAAAATAATTAGTGGTAGGACCTGTGAGTGGTTTACCATGTTTCCATCACCACTCTTGACATGCTAAACCGCAATATTTAAGAGGTAAGAATTTTCAATATGGTGCTTAAGACGACCCCCTAACTTTGGGCTAATTTCTTTATGGTTCAAATTCCTTCTTATAGGCCGAGATATATGGTAAATTATTTCTGCAATTGTTCACAAGCAAAACACATAAATCAATTGAACATGTGATGTCGAACGTGAACTGTAAACACGGCATAACCCCGTGGCAAGCCACAACAACCGTTCGAGTGGAACCGCGTCAGAACAAACGCGTTCGCGTTTTACAAATATTGTTCCTCTATTCGTCAATCGCATTAGAGCCAATTCGCATTGTCAAAACACGCGTACCTGGCGCTCCTCTCGGAGCAGCCAGGTCAACTGTTATGTTGGCCCATACCAAATCCCTCCCTTGAACCCTCCTCCCCTCCGGAATATCAACATATTCTCGCCAGAAGTTACTATTTCATTTAGGAAAGGAATGGAACCAGTGTTAAACAGAGGTGAACAGTGGTGAACAGTGCTTAAGTGAGTGAGAACAACTCAACAGTAACAGTAGTACCCAAGTTAACCTTCAAACAGTGAGGTCCCAGGTACCCAGTGATAACGGCCCGTGAGACCCAACAACCAGCGATGTGTTAATCCGTCTACGATAGGAAGGCCTGGAACCACACCTCACTCATATAACACCATCTGTGAGGGAATTACTACACCACGTGAGGCCCCTCATAACACTATATGTGAAGGAGTTACTACACCACGTGAGGCCCCTCATAACACCATCTGTGAGGGTATTACTACACCACGTGAGGCCCCTCATACCACCATCTCCAGAGGGAACACCACTACAGACCACGGAGGCCTCATAACACCATCTGTGAGGGAATTATTACACCACATGAGGCCCCTCATAACACCATCTGTGAGGGAATTACTACACCACGTGAGGCCCCTCATAACACCATCTGTGAGGGAATTACTACACCGCATGAGGCCCCTCATAACACCATCTGTGAGGGAATTACTACACCACGTGAGGCCCCTCCTAACACCATCTGGGAGGGAGTTACTACACTACGTTTTTGCTGTTCAACACCGACATTAATCTGTATGTTCACTGTATGTTCCTTTACCTTTCTCTAATGAAGGCTTTTGTTAAACCACCAATGTATGTAATAAGTCATTTATGTCCAATGTATATTTTCAGCCTTCGGGCTGCAGAACTTTTTCAATAAACCGTCGATTATTTATTATTATTTTATTATTAACTTCCTTTACTATACTGTACTATACTATACTACAGTCAACCCTCGCTTTACACGGTCCCACATTCCGCGTTTCCACGTTTACGCGGTACCCTGCCGAAACCAGAATGCTCACATTCCGCGGTGCTTGTACCCCTTTGCGTTGGTGAAGTATAATTTTTTTATTTCGCTCATAAAATTCATACAAATTGTCTGGCCAGAATATAATTTACATTGCTGGAATTCTTTCAATTTGATGATCATTTTGAATATAAGCATCATAGATTTTGCATTAGACATACAAATTTTAGATATAATGCAATTATTTTGTTTACTCAGAGCAAATATTTTATCTTTTGTGCAAAATATATGAAGTGTATATTCAAAATATTCCTGGTCTTGCAAGGAATCCAGCAATCCTAACTTAAGTCTGAGGTGTATTTATTACTAAAAATGTAAATATACAGCTAGACCCCGACTTAAGACTGCTTCGACTTACGCCCGTCACGACTTACGACCGCCGCAGTTGTGACCTTTTTTTTTTCTTCTTCTTCAAATGACACACGCATTTTCTATACCGAAACGTTTCCAGTTAATGTAGTCTCCATGTATAATTAGAAAATTATGGGGGCCCCATGTGTATTCAGCTGACTACATTAAAGGTAAGTGCTCATTCACACTGTATCCATTTCTCATTCTTTATTACTTTCACTGTACTGTATCCATTCCTCATTATTTATTACTTTTACTGTACTGTATTTCATTGTAGATTTATTTATTTTTTTTATTTATTTATTTTTTTTTTTATGTCGGACTTACGACCTGGATTTGGGTCCCTAACCCCGTCGTAAGTTGGGGTCTAGCTGTACTGTTATAACCCAATCATTTCTCTGGTAGGGAGGGAAGGTGGGGGTGAGGGGTAGGGAGGGAGGGACCCAGGGAGCAGGTGGGAAGAGGGGGGGAGGTGGGGTATTTTGATTGACAGATAGTATTTCGGAAAGTATATTTTGTTTATTTATTGAAGATATTTGTTTTAGCTCATAAAATTCATACAAATTACCGGTCCAGAATATAATTCACATTGCTGGAATTCTTATAATTTGATGATCATTTTGAATTTAAACATCATAGATTTTGCATTAGACATACAAATTTTAGATCTAATGTAAGTATTTTGTTTACTCAGAGCAAATATGTTATCTTTTGTGCAAAATATATCAGGTGTATATTCAAAATATTCCTGGTCTTGCAAGGAATCCAGCAATGACAATTATATTATCCTAACTTTAGTTTGAGGTATTATTTATTACTATACCTTAAAATCTAGTGTTTTTACCCAAACATTTCTCATAGAGGGAGGAGCCAGCGAATGTGGGAAGAGGGGGGGGGGAGTTGAGTCCATTATTTGAATGGACATTAACCGGCAACTGTATATCTCTTAAATATTAATTGTGTATGCATACCATCATAAAATTAAGATGTTATTTTTGCTACAACATAGGTACACGTTGACTATAAAAAATCCGGCTACCTCGGGACCTGAGGAGTGCTGGATTTTCGAAAATGCCGGAAAACTGATGGTTATATTTGCTGTATAAGTTTAACAGAAAATGACTACCTGTATAGTCCTTTAAACAAAGAAAATTAATCACTTGAGTTAGGATAATATAATTGACATTGCTGGATTCCTTGTAAGACCAGGAATATGTTGAATATAAATGTTATAAATTTTGCACAAAAGATAACATATTTACTCAGAGTAAACATTATATCTAAAATTTGTATGTCTAATGCAAAATCTATGATGTTTATATTCAAAATGATCATCAAATTGTAAGAATTCCAGCAATGTAAATTATATTCTGGCCGGGTAATTTGTATGAATTTTATGAGCTAAAAGAAATATCTTCAGTTAATAACAAAAAAAATATTCATGACATTATCTGTCAATCAAAATACCCCAACTTGCCTCCCCCGCTCTTCCAACCGCGCTAGATGGTCGGTCGGTCCTAACCCTCCCCCCCCACCCCCCACCTTCCATCCCTACCAGAGAAATGTTGGGTGAATAAACTAATTTTAACTTTTAGTAATAAATAATACCTCAAACTAAAGTTAGGATAATATAATTGACATTGCTGGATTCCTTGTAAGACCAGGAATATTTTGAATATAAATGTCATATATTTTGCACAAAAGATAACATATTTATTCAGAGTAAACATTATATCTAAAATTTGTATGTCCAATGCAAAATCTATGATGTTTATATTCAAAATGATCATCAAATTGTAAGAATTCCAGCAATGTAAATTATATTCTGGCCGGGTAATTTGTATGAATTTTATGAGCTAAAACAAACATCTTCAGTAAATAAAAAAAGAAATGTTTGAAAATGCGCCCGAACCATGCCGGAAAACTGAAGGCCGGTTTATCGATTGCCGATTTGATGGTCAACCTGTATTGTGTCGGAAAAAGTGGAGTTTGGGAGTTGGCCCATTCTCTATTTCAATTAATCCCATATGTTCTATTATTCCATTTACGCTGCTTTTACGGACCTCTGCGGGTTCATTTGACCTCGTAAATCTGGATATTGTATACTGGTCAGTTCTGCTCTGTACTATACCATACTATATACTATACTATACTGTACTATACTTGCCTATACTATACTGTACTAAACTATAATTAATATACTATAATGTACTATGCTGTACTTGTACTATAATTGGGGTTATGCCTTGTTTCCTTAACATTTACCCAAATAATCTTGAATGTATTGAAGCAGCAAGTGTGGAGCACATAAAGGTAGTGACCTTTATGTGCTCCACACTTTCCTCTGACTAAAAAGATTCTGCCATTGAAGTACTGTATGAATTTAGCAGTAGTGGAGCAGACTGTTTCTATTATAGCTGTATCAAAGACTCTGCCCTCACTCCCTGAGAAATTCTCACTCCACTGTCTTGCTAACATCCTAATTATTCTTCCTTGTAGAAAACAGAGAAGGTGAATCTGTTATTACAAGACTCAACAGATAGTTTATGAGTAGAGATCCAAGTGATCAAGATATAGATGATTCATTGTGTGAGTCAAGTCTATATTTATATTATTTTTACCACTTTCAGGTTTTGTAGAGAGTATTTCTCTTAGCTGGTGCAGTTCACACCTTCTGAACTCTGCTGACAACCTCAGGTCCAGTGGTGTCAGCACAAGAGTGAAAGTATTCAGTCACCTTTTCTACAGTCTCCTTCATGTGTCAAGTACCAAGTATCACCATCAGCATTCCAGGAAAGTGAACAGTGTTGTGCTATTTGCTCATCCCAAATATTCTTAATAAAGATTTTATGGTAGTCAACTAAAGGTGAATGAACATTAAGCGTTTGGAGATACAACTAAAAGACGAGGCGCCAAGTAGTACTTTCCTCACAGTCTGTTTATCTGTCAGCCTTACTTCATTTTGTTAACTCAGATGAACATTTTATTTAAAACATTTGTTTAATGATTTGATGTAAAGAAAATTTCACTGTCACCATTAACATTGTTTCAGGCTGCATTCCACAATCTCGTCGTTAGTTGGTTGGTTTTTATAGCCACACCCACACTCATGTTAGTTGGTTGGTTTTTACAGCCACACTCCACACCTCACATACATGTGTGTTAGTTGGTTGGTTTTATAGCCACCCACATACTCATGTGTGTTAGTTGGTTGGTTTTATAGCTTCTCACACCCACACCTTCCATGTGTTAGTTGGTTGGTTTTACAGCCACACTCCACACTGGCGTTAGTTGTTGGTTTTATAGTAAATACCCACACACCCATGTGTTAGCTGGCTGGTTTTATAGCCACACCCACACCTCATGTGTTAGCTGGTTGGTTTTATAGCCAAGCACTACACACTCATGTGTTGGTTGGTTTTATAGCCACACTCACACCCATGTGTTAGTTGTTGGTTTTATAGCCACACCTACACTCAAGGCGTGTGTTAGCTGGTTGGTTTTATAGCCACACCCACACCTCATGTGTTAGCCGGTTGGCTCTTATAGCCACACCCACACCTCATGTGTTAGCCAGTTGATTTGTGAGTAGCCACACTCCACACCTCATGTGTTAGTTGGTTGGTTTTATAGCCACACTCATGTGTGTTAGTTGGTTGGTTTTATAGCCACCCTCCTACACTCATGTGTTAGCCAGTTGATTTTGTATAGCCACACACCTACACCTCATGTGTTACAAGCTGGGTTGGTTTTATAGCCACACTCCACACTCGCAGGTGTAGCTAAGTGTTGATTTGGTATAGCCACACCTCATGTGTCAGTTGGTTGGTTTTTATAGCCACACCCACACACCTCCGTCTGTTAGTTGGTTGGTTTTATAGCCACCTCACACCTGGCGTGTTAGCAAGTTGGCTGGTTTTATAGCCACACTCCACACACTCATGTGTTAAGCTAGTTGGTTTTAGAGTAGCCACACCCACACCTGCGTTAAGCTAGCTGGTTTCCTATAGCCACACCCACACCTCATGTGTTAGCCAGTTGGTTTTATATAGCCACACCCACACCTGCTGGGCGTTAGTTGGTTAGTGCCTTTATAGCCACACCCACACACTCATGTGTGTTGTAGCCAAGCGCTGGGATTTTATAGCCACACCCACACCTCATGTGTTAGTTAGTTGGGTTTTATAGCCACACCCACACCTCATGTGTTAGCCGAAGTTGATTTTATAGGCCACACACCCACACCTCATGTGTTAGTTAGTTGGTTTTATAGCCAGCCACCCACACCTCATGTGTTAGCTTTTCTGGTTGGTTTTATAGCTGAATAATCTTGGCCACTCATGTGTGTGTGCTAGTTAGTTGCTCTTATAGCCACACCCACACTCATGTTAGTTAGTTGGTTGGTTTTATAGCCACACTCCACACCCATGTGTTAGTTGGTTGGTTTTATAGCCACACCCACACCTCGGGCGTGCTGCTGGTTGGAGCCTTTTATAGCCACACCTACACCCATGTGTGTTAGTTGGTTGGTTTTACAGCCACACCCACACTCATGTGTTAGCTGCTGGTTCTTAGGAGCAGCTTCTACACCCACACCTCATGTGTGTTAGTTGGTTGGTTTTATAGTTACACCTACACACTCTGGCGTGTGTTAGTTGGAGCTGGTTTTTACAGCCACACCCACTCATGTGTTGAAGCTGCTTGGTTTTTATAGCTAGCCACTCCACACCTCTGTGTTGCTACAGTTGGTTGGTTTTATAGCCACACCCACACCCTCATGTGTTAGTTGTTGTTTTATAGCCACACCTACACTCATGTGTTAGTTGGTTGGTTTTATAGCCACACCTTGGCCACTCATGTGTTGCTGGTTATTTCAGCCACACCCACTACACCTCAGCTAGTTGTTGGTTTTATAGCCACACCCACACTCATGTGTTAGTTGGTTGGTTTTATAGCCACACTCCACACACACCTGTGTTAGTTGGTTGGTTTTATAGCCACACTCCACACACCTGGCTGTTAGTTGGTTTTATAGCTACCTACACTCATGTGTTAGTTGGTTGGTTTTATAGCCACACCCACACCTCATGTGTTGGGGTTGGTTGGTTTTTTATAGCCACACCTTGGCACACTCATGTGTTAGTTGGTTGGTTTTATAGCCACACCTACACTCATGTGTTAGTTGGTTGGTTTTGTGAGGTAGCCGCCACTCCACACTCATGTGTTAGTTGGTTGGTTTTTAGAGTAGCCACACACCTACTACACCTCATGTGTGTTAGTTGGTTGGTTTTATAGCCACACCTACACTCATGTGTTAGTTGTTGGTTTTATAGCCACACTCCACACACCTGGGCGTGTTAGTTGGTTGGTTTTATAGCCACACCCACACCTCATGTGTGTTATTAGCTGGTTGGTCGAGTAGCCACCACACCTCATGTGTTAGTTGGTTGGTTTTTATAGCCACACCCACACCCACATGTGTTAGTTGGTTGGTTTTATAGTTTCAGCCACACTCACACCTCATGTGTGCTGCTGGTTGCCTTTTATAGCCACACCCACACCCCATGTGTTAGCAGTTGGTTGGTTTTTATAGCCACACCTCAGTGTGTGTTACAAGTTAGTTGGTTTTATAGCTACACACTCACACACTCATGTGTTAGTTGGTTGGTTTTATAGCTACACTCCACACTCATGTGTTAGCCGCTTGGTTTTATAGCCACACCCACACCTCTCATGTGTGTTAGTTGGTTGGCCTTGCAGTAGCCACCTGGGCCACACCTTACATGTTAGTTAGTTGGTTTTATAGCCACACTCCACACCTGGGCGCGTGTTTAGTTGGTTGGTTTTATAGCCACACCTGGCCACCTTCCATGTGTTAGTTGGCTGGTTTTATAGCCACACTCCACACCTCATGTGTGTTAGCAGTTGGTTGGTTTTATAGCCACACCCACACACTCATGTGTGTTAGTTGGTTGGTTTTATAGCCACACCCACACTCATGTGTTAGTTGGTTGGTTTTATAGCAACACCCACACTCATGTGTTAGCTGGTTGGTTTATAGCCACACCCACACACCATGTGTGTTAGTTGGTTGGTTTTATAGCAACACCCACACACACCTCTCATGTGTTAGCTGGTTGGTTTCTAGCCACACTCACACCTCATGTGTTGGGGTTGGTTGGTTTTATAGCAACACTCCACACCTCATGTGTTAGTTGTTGGTTTTATAGCCACACCTACACACTCATGTGTTAGCTGGTTGGTTTTATAGCTACATTCCGGCCACCTCATGTGTTAGTTGGTTGGTTTTATAGCCACACCCACACCCCCTGCGTGCTAGTTGCTGGTTTTATAGCAAATACCCACACCTTCATGTGTTAGTTGGTTGGTTTTATAAATTGGCCACCCACACACCTCGGGGCGTGTTAGTTGGTTGGTTTTATAGCCACACCTACACTCATGTGTGTTAGTTGTTGGTTTTATAGCTGGGCCACCTGGCCACTCATGTGTGTTGCTGGTTGGTTTTATAGCTACACTCCACACTCTCATGTGTGTGTTGCTAGCTGTTGGTTTTATAGCCACACTCACACTCATGTGTTAGTTGGTTGGTTTTATAGCCACAATTCCACACTCCTGGCGCGTGTTAGTTGGTTGGTGAGTAGTAGCCACACCCACACCTCATGTGTTAGTTGGTTGGTTTTATAGCCACACCCACACCTCATGTGTTAGTTAGCTTTTCGGTTTTATAGCCACACCTGGCCACACCTCATGTGTTAGTGTTGGTTGTTTTATATGCCACACTCCACACACCTCATGTGTTAGTTGGTTGGTTTTTGTATAGCCACACTCCACACTCTCATGTGTGTTAGTTGGTTGGTTTTATAGCCACACCTGGCCACACCTCATGTGTTAGCTAGTTGGTTTTATAGCCACACCCACACCTCATGTGTTAGTTGGTTGGTTTTTATAGCCACACCCACACTCATGTGTTAGTTGTTGGTTTCCATAGGCAACACTCCACACCCATGTGTTAGCTGGTTGGTTTTTATGCTGGCCACCCCTCATACCATGTGTTAGCTTGGTTGGTTTTATAGCCACACTCTACACCTCATGTTAGTTGGTTGGTTTTATAGCAACACCCACACACTCTCATGTGTGTTAGTTGGTTGGTTTTATAGCCACACCTACACTCATGTGTTAGTTGGTTGGTTTTATAGCAAATACTCCACACTCATGTGTTAGTTGGTTGGTTTTATAGCCGCCACTCCACACACTCATGTGCTGTTGGTTTTATAGCCACACATTCTCCCACACCTCATGTGTTAAAGGTTGGCTGGTTTTATAGCCACACCCACACCTCATGTGTTAGCGCCAGCGTTGATTTTATAGCCAGCCACCCACACCCATGTGCTAGTTGCTGGTTTGTAGCCACACCTTCACACTCATGTGTTGCCAAGGCTAGGCCAGTGCTGATTTTTATAGCCACACTCCACACTCATGTGTTAGTTGGGTGGTTTTATGGCCACACTCCACACTCATGTGTTAGTTGGTTGGTTTTATAGCCACACTCCACACTCATGTGTTAGTTGGTTGGTTTTATAGCCACACTCCACACTCATGTGTTAGTTGGTTGGTTTTATAGCCACACTCCACACTCATGTGTTAGCTGATTGGTTTTATAGCCACACTCCACACTCATGTGTTAGTTGGTTGGTTTTATAGCCACACTCCACACTCATGTGTTAGTTGGTTGGTTTTATAGCCACACTCCACACTCATGTGTTAGTTGGTTGGTTTTATAGCCACACTCCACACTCATGTGTTAGTTGGTTGGTTTTATAGCCACACTCCACACGCATGTGTTAGTTGGTTGGTTTTATAGCCACACTCCACACTCATGTGTTAGTTGGTTGGTTTTATAGCCACACTCCACACTCATGTGTTAGTTGGTTGGTTTTATAGCCACACTCCACACTCATGTGTTAGTTGGTTGGTTTTATAGCCACACTCCACACTCATGTGTTAGTTGGTTGGTTTTATAGCCACACTCCACACTCATGTGTTAGTTGGTTGGTTTTATAGCCACACTCCACACTCATGTGTTAGTTGGTTGGTTTTATAGCCACACTCCACACTCATGTGTTAGTTGGTTGGTTTTATAGCCACACTCATGTGTTAGTTGGTTGGTTTTATAGCCACACTCCACACTCATGTGTTAGCCAGTTGGTTTTCATATTCATGTGAGTGCTGGAGCAGGATATTCAACACTGGGTAGTGTGTTAATTATCATAGGAAAGCTTTTTCATCAGGGAGTGCATTTTATAATCTTAATTAAGGGGTTCATCAGTAAGGCCAAGTAGACCAAGATGACCAGCATCTGAGAGACCACAAGCCCAAGATATTTGGGGAAAGAAACAATGAATATGGAAGGTGACACTGAAGATCCCCCTCAAGGTTCACAGTGCCATGAAGATTTTAAAAGAGACTGTCTTGTAAAGCATGTGGGAGATCACCCATCAGAGACACTTTTTAACACAGGAGAGAAGTTCCAGTGTTCAGAATGTTCTAGATCATTTACTAAAAAATCTGGTTTATTACAACATATGAGGGTTCACACAGGAGAGAAGTTCCAGTGTTTAGAATGTTCTAGATCATTTCCTAAAAAATCTGGTTTAGTACAACATATGAGGGTTCACACAGGAGAGATGTTACAGTGTTCAGAATGTACTAGTTCATTTCCTAAAAAATCTGGTTTAGTACAACATATGAGGGTTCACACAGGAGAGATGTTACAGTGTTCAGAATGTACTAGTTCATATACTCAGAAATCTCATTTAGTACAACATATGAGGGTTCACACAGGAGAGATGTTCCAGTGTTCAGAATGTACTAGTTCATTTACTTATAAATCTAGTTTAGTACAACATATGAGGGTTCACACAGGAGAGATGTTCCTGTGTTCAGAATGTACTAGTTCATTTACTTATAAATCTAGTTTAGTACAACATATGAGGGTTCACACAGGAGAGAAGTTCCAGTGTTCAGAATGTTCTAGATCATTTACTTATAAATCTAGTTTACTTCAACATATGAGGGCTCACACAGGAGAGAAGTTCCAGTGTTCAGAATGTACTAGTTCATTTACTTATAAATCTAAATTAGTTGAACATATGAGGGTTCACACAGGAGAGAAGTTCCAGTGTTCAGAATGTACTAGTTCATTTACTTATAAATCTAAATTAGTTGAACATATGAGGGCTCACACAGGAGAGAAGTTCCAGTGTTCAGAATGTACTAGTTCATTTACTTATAAATCTAAATTAGTTGAACATATGAGGGTTCACACAGGAGAGATGTTCCAGTGTTCAGAATGTACTAGTTCATTTACTAATAAATCTAAATTAGTTGAACATATGAGGGTTCACACAGGAGAGAAGTTCCAGTGTTCAGAATGTACTAGTTCATTTACTTATAAATCTAATTTAGTACAACATATGAGGGTTCACACAGGAGAGAAGTTCCAGTGTTCAGAATGTACTAGTTCATTTACTTATAAATCTAGTTTAGTACAACATATGAGGGTTCACACAGAAGAGAAGTTCCAGTGTTCAAAATGTACTAGTTCATTTACTTATAAATCTAGTTTAGTACAACATATGAGGGTTCACACAGGAGAGAAGTTCCAGTGTTCAGAATGTTCTAGATCATTTTCTAAAAAATCTAGTTTACTTCAACATATGAGGGTTCACACAGAAGAGAAGTTACAGTGTTCAAAATGTACTAGTTCATTTACTAATAAATATAAATTAGTTGAACATATGAGGGTTCACACAGGAGAGATGTTACAGTATTCCGAATGTACTAGTTCATTTACTTATAAATCTAAATTAGTTGAACATATGAGGGTTCACACAGAAGGGAAGTTCCAGTGTTCAAAATGTACTAGTTCATTTACTAATAAATATAAATTAGTTGAACATATGAGGGTTCACACAGGAGACACACCATATCATAGTACAAAATGCAATAAATCCTTCACACAGAAGTGCCGTATGGTAAGGCACATAAGAGTTCATACAAGAGAAAAATTTCAGTGTTGTGATTGTCAAAAATGTTTTCCCAGTAGAGTGAGTCTCACAAGGCATAGTAGAACTCATCTGACTTCTTACAGTAAAGTTCATGCAAAAGATAATAAATGCCACAAAAAATATGATAATAAACAAAGGCTGAAAAAATGTTGTGAGGAGAAGTCAGGGAGTGGTAGGAGACTCACCCAGAGGAACCACCACCTTGGTGCTCTCGGGAGCAACACAACAGAAAAACGAGCGGGCAATGACCTGAACAGTCCAGAGCCGAGTCACAATAATTGTCGGGAACTGCCCACTTCCTCTCATAGTGAAGATGAGTATAGCCTCTCTTACCAGTGTAAGACAAAGGCTGTGTGTAAACTAGCAGATAATGACCTTGTAGTGAGTAGATCAACACATTTCATAGACTGGTCAGGTCATGGAGTTAAAGATGAACCTGTTGATGGTCAACCTTCAATCTTAAGTATATCAGAAGATCCACTTCAATCTGAGATGGTTCCTCCATCTTCTATAAAATTAGAGAGCCTTAAGGAGGAATTTGAGTTTCTTGAGGAAGAATTGTGAAACCTTGTTAACATTTTGTGTGTAATGCAAGCTTGTGTATGTTTATATTAATAAATATATACTGAGAACCCAACTGTTTATCCTCACAATGTATATAATAAAAGCAGTGGGCAGCAACTTGATAAACAATTCCACTGTAGATCTTATACCTTTATGTACTGCCAGATTACTTTTACCCCTTCGGTGTTGAACTAAAATGGTTTAGTTTACCGTAAATTGAAGAATAAAGATAAACAAGTGATAACATATCCTGAGAACATTGTGGACTTGTTGAAATATTAATTTGAGAAACTTGAATTTCAGTGCATATCATTGTTTTCTCATTTTGACTGTCGGTCACATTATTAAACAACAAATATAAGATAATTGGTGGAAGTCTAAAGATATACCGTATATCTTGGCTTATAAGATGGAATTTGAACATTAAAAAAACCTGCCCAAAGTTAGGGGGTCGTCTAAACCACCAAGTGTAAAATTCTTACCTCTTAAATATTGTGGTTTAGCGTGTCAAGAGTGGTGATGGAAACATCGTAAGCCACTCGCAAGGTCTTACCACTAATTATTTTATACTGAAACTTACGTTTGGCAAGCTGGATTCAAATTAAGATTACCGGTATATTAAAATAATAAAAATGTATTATAAACCTGTCTAACATACCATAAAAGAGAATTATACCCCTGTAATAAACACAGCTATCATCACACACCCCTCCCCACACCCCCCCCCCATTTGCCAGTGAGGAGACAAGAAAGGGAAAGTGACCGTTAGATTGGGCTATTTTTAGCCTTGGAGGTGGTCAGTAATGCATATCAGTATATTTACTGATAATAATACTTAAAATTTATTTTTTTACAAGGAATATTCAGTAAATGACTGCATTAATTCTTGAAACTACTGACAGTTAAATACAGACGCTTAAGTGACGTCACTAGTGTTTACACTACACCAGCTGGTAACATTTGATGCCATTACTTGAAGTGAATTGGCCTTATTTAAAGTAACTAACCATAAATAAATACAAAAGGTAAAAAAAAGATCAAAAGTGAGATATAATATACAGGTTGTACCTCTCTAGTCCGGCATTCTGTGGTCCGGAACGATTTTAGTTTGTCCAATAGGTAGATAGGCAGATTTTTTATTTTTTTTATTTTTTTTGCTTCTCTGAATTATTATTATTATTACAGGAGTATTAAATTTTTGCCCCTCAGGCCCCAATGCGGGCCAGTGACCTATGCCCGGGTGGGCTAATCCCCTTAAAAAAAAAAAAAGCCCCGGGAAATTAAGTTTTGTTTACATACGGCAGTTCGGCTGCACTCAATCTCTCTCTCTGCTTGCCTATCCCAGCCGTTACCAACGCCTCTTCCCTCCCAGACCAGATATCCCTCCTCCTAGTCACAGGCCTGGCATTTGACATTATTAGGGACCTGCCACTCTTTGCCATAAACAGATAAAATGTACCGGGAACTTTCCCCCCACACACTCATCATTCTCTCACTTTATGTAACTTGACAGAACCTATGACCCTTCAGGCTTTTACGCCCTTAATGTACGAGTCATAAAGGCAAGTATGAACTTTTCATACTTCCCTGTTGGGCGCTGTAAACGCTTCTGCGCTTCACCTTGCACAGGATGTAAGGGGGTGCCCAATAAACTTGCCCCCTCGGGGGCAAATCTGAAATCTGAATCTGCTTGTCTATACAGAGTACAACATTTAACCCTTCAATATATATGAGCAGTAAATAAGTGTTGCTTTCATATTCTTATGTCGAGTAATGACGATATATTTTCACAGGTGCGCACTTACATACGAGCAGTCTCACTTTTTTTTTACCATTAATAGTTAGCTACTTATATTGTTCCATTTATTAACATTAAATAACATTACAGGTACTTTAAGCAACCATATTCATTTTTTACATTAATTTTACTACAGCTACAATCAGGGTCTTATTTTCTTCAGTTTTATATGTAGAACCAATCAGTCACTGGTTTCGTAAGCTTTAACATAAACAATGCCGGCAGCCGTCTCGTCTCCTCTAATATTCCACGTATTATTAATAAATTGTATTGTTAATTTTGCACACACGTACATTAATTCAATAAAAACAAATTCATAAGCATTAATTAAAATATATATGAACAGTAAATTAGTGTTGCTTTCATATTCTTATGTAAAGTAATGACGATATGTTTTCACGTGTGTGCATGCGCACTTACATATGCGATCTCTCTTTTCTTTGCCATTATCGTTAGCTACTTCTATTGTTCCATTTATTAACATTAAATAATATTACTTAAAACAACCATATTAATTTTACTACAGCTACAACCAAGGTTTTATTTTCTTCAGTTTTATATGGAGAACCAGTCAGTCACTGGTTTTGTAATCAACAAAAACAATGCTGTGTCATTTCCTCGTGTGTTTTAATAATCTACGTATTATTAATGAATTGTATTGCTCATTTTGCACACAAACATTAATTCAATAAAAAATGACATTCAGTAATAAACAATAATGTATCTTTTGTACATAAGAGAAATGACCCTGTTTACACGATTATGCACGTCGTCTGCATGTTGGCGGGCCGTTCAAACCCGTCGAAATTCAAGTTTCCGCCGTCAAAATTTTTATTTATTTATTTTTTTGTGTGTTCCAATAAAATACGTTAAGAATTAAAAACTCGTGGAATTTGAGAAGCTACCATACGACATTTAACCCTTCAATATGTCTTCAAAAAGACCATGACGCAGAGAAAGTGGTGCTAGTGCTTCCAGGCATAAGCACAAGTCACTATCTATCCAGGAAAAGGGTGAATTTCCATGGTCCGGCACCGGTCACGTCCCGAGGTTGCCGGACTAGAGAGGTACAACCTGTACTGTATGTATGTTGTGTTGTCAAAGTTAGAGGAACAATTCAAACTGCAATTGTGTGTAAATGAGGCAGAAAGTCAGGTCAGTGCTGAACCTGGGACTTGGTCACAATTTTCGTGATGCCATATGGCAGCAGGGTCTACCATTAGACAACACATTATGCTTCCAATATCTTCCCAGGCGGTAGTATCTACCTGTTTGGTAGCTGCCTACTACCTACACAATTTTTAGTAATATTACTTTGATACATGATAAATTAGACAATGAAAGTAAACATCAAATTTAATTACCATGACGCTTCCCATTGGCAGCTGTAAGAAGAGGGGGAGATGGGCTATTTTTATCCTGTCTTTGTGTCTGAAGTGGCCAGTAATACCATATATTTACTGATCATAATATTTACGGTATCTCCTATGAATAATTAATTTAAAATTTATTTTTTACATAGAATATTCAGTAAATGACTTTTAAATAAATAAACAAATAATCCAGTAAATCTATTTCAAGTAAATGGAAAATAAGCAAACAAGTGTTATTTACCACCACCCCTTCCCTCTGGCTCAGGGTGAGATGGAGGGGAGATAAAGAAGGCTATTTATAGCCCGTCTTTGTGTCTGAAGTGACCAGTACCCTAATGCACCATAAATAATTCATTTAACATTTATTTTTTGTACATATATTTTGTTGTATATATATATATATATATATATATATATATATATATATATATATATATATATATATATATATATATATATATATATATATATATATATATATATATATATATATATATATATATATATATATATATATATATATATATATATATATATATATATATATATATATATATATATAGTATATATATATGAATCTGTACACCTAGTGATTTACTTGCATATATATATATATATATATATATATATATATATATATATATATATATATATATATATATATATATATATATATATATATATATATATATATATATATATATATATATACACATACATATACACACACACAGTAGTACCCCGCTTAACGCGGTCAATAAAACCCACAGGGTACCGTGTTAAGTGAAAACCGCGCTAAGTGAACAACAGAACATATGGGATTAATTCCAATAGAAACTGGCCCATCCCCAAACTCCACTTTTTCCGACACAATACCTATGTTGTAGTAAAAATAACATCTTAATTTTATGATGGTACATGCACACAATTAATACTTAAGAGAAATAGAGAAATACAGTTTTGCCAGAGATTGGCATGTCCATTCAAATAATGGATTCACTCCCTCCCCTCTTCTCACTGCTTTTACTGGCTCTTCCGTCTCTGAGAAATTTTTTGAGAAAACCACTAAATTTTAATAAATAATACCTCAAACTAAGGATTAGGATAATACAATTGACATTGCTGTGGATTTTCATGTAAAGACCAGGAATATTTTGAATATAAATGTCATATATTTTGCACAAAAGATAACATATTTACTCAGATTAAACATTACATCTAAAATTTGTATGTCTAATGCAAAATCTATGATGTTTATATTCAAAATGATCACCAAATTGTAAGAATTCCAGCAATGTAAATTATATTCTGGCCGGGTAATTTGTATGAATTTTATGAGCTAAAACAAATATCTTCAGTTAATAAAAAAAAAATATTCTTCAGACACTATCTGTCAATCAAAGTACCCCACCTTGCCTCCCCCCTCTTCCAACCACGCGGTCAGTCCCAACCCTCCCCCCCACCCCCCACCAATCCTCCCTTCAAGAGATGTTGGGTGAAAAAACTAAATTTTAACATTTAGTATTAAATAATACCTCAGATTAAAGTTAGGATAATATAATTGACATTGCTGGATTCCTTGTAAGACCAGGAATATTTTGAATATAAATGTCATATATTTTGCACAAAAGTTAACATATTTACTCAGAGCAAACATTATATCTAAAATTTGTATGTCTAATGCAAAATCTATGATGTTTATATTCAAAATGATCATCAAATTATAAGAATTCCAGCAATGTAAATTATATTCTGACCGGGTAATTTGTATGAATTTTATGAGCTAAAACAAATATCTTCAGTTAATAAAAAAAAAATTTATTCTTCACTGTAACAGATGGTCGGTCGGTCCCTCCCTCCCCGCCACCCCCCGTCTCACCAGATGTGTGGGAAAACCAGAATATTTACCTTTTAGTAATAAATAATACCTCAAACTAAAGTTAGGATAATATAATTGACATTGCTGGATTCCTTGAAAGCCCAGGAATATTTTGAATACAAATGTCATATATTTTGCACAAAAAATAACATATTTACTCAGAATAAACTTTATATCTAAAATTTGTATGTCTAATGCAAAATCTATGATGTTTATATTCAAAATGATCACCAAATTGTAAGAATTCCAGCAATGTAAATTATATTCTGGCTGGGTAATTTGTATGAATTTTATGAGCTAAAACAGGCAGGGTGGGGGGTGGGGCGAATCTAAAAATAGCTCTCGAGCCGGACACTCACCGCGTATATGTGGAAAAAACCAACGTTAAGTGAAAGTTCAGCTCTGGCAAGGCACCGCGTATATGGTAAAACGCGCTAAGTGAAACCGCGTTAGGCGGGGTAATACTGTATATATATTTACAGTATATATATATATATATATATATATATATATATATATATATATATATATATATATATATATATATATATATATATATATATATATATATATATATATATATATATATATATACAGTATATGTATGTATGTAATAATAATAATAATAATAATAATAATTAACGGTTTATTGAAAAAGTTCTGCAGCCCGAAGGCTGAAAATATACATTGGACATCAATGACTTATTACATACATTGGTGGTTTAACAAAAGCCTTCATTAGAGAAAGGTAAAGGAACATACAGTGAACATTCAGATTAATGTAGGTGTTGAACAGCAAACACGTAGTGTAGTAACTCTCTCCCAGATGGTCTTAGGAGGGACCTGATGTGTAGTAGTTCCCTCATAGATGGTGTTATGAGGGACCTCACGTGGTGTAGTAACTCCCTCACAGATGGTGTTATGAGGGGCCTCACGTGGTGTAGTAACTCCCTCACAGATGGTGTTATGAGGGGCATCATGTGGTGTACGAATTCCCTCACAGATGGTGTTATGAGGGACCTGACGTGGTGTAGTAATTCCCTCACAGATGGTGTTATGAGGGGCATCACGTGGTGTAGTAATTCCCTCACAGATGGTGTTATGAGGGACTTGACGTGGTGTAGTAATTCCCTCACAGATGGTGTTATATGAGTGAGGTGTGGCCCCAGGCCTTCCTATCGTAGACGGATTAACACATCGCCGGTTGTTGGGTCTCACGGGCCGTTATCAGTGGGTACCTGGGACCTCACTGTGTGAAGGCTAACTTGAATACTACTTTTACTGTTGAGTTGTTCTCACTGACTCAAGCACTGTTCACCAATGTTCACCTCTGTTTAACACTTTTTCCATTCCTTTCCCAAATGAAATTGTAACTTCTGGAGAGAACCTGTTGATACTCCGGTGGGGAGAAGTGGTTCAGGGGAGGGGGTTGGTATGGGCCAACTTAACAGTTGATCTGGCTGCTCCGAGAGGAGCGGCAGGTACATCTTGACCCTTCGGTGGTCAAGGATGTAGTATGTATGTATGTATGTGTGTATATATATATACTGTATATATATATATATATATATATATATATATATATATATATATATATATATATATATATATATATATATATATATATATATATATATATATATATATATATATATATATATATATATATATAATTATACCCACTTGATCAATTGAACCCAGAGGTCGCGTTAAGTGAAACGTTAAGTGAATAACAGAACATGGGATTAATTCCAATAGAACCCAGCCCATTTAAACTCCACTTTTGACGACAAATAACTATAATATCATCACACCCCTGCCCCCCATTTGCCAGTGAGGCCGTAGGTGGTCAGTAATGCATACGGTATAGTGTATTTTACTCATAATAATATTTATCTCCTATAAATAATTGATTTAAATTTTATTTTTTTCGAAAATATTCGGTAAATAGGTGCATTAATTCTTGAAACTATAAGCGGTTTAATTACAGGCGCTCAAGTAGCGTCACTAGATGTTTACACCTACACCCAGCTGGTAATATTTTGATGCCATTATGGAAGTGAATTGGCCTTATTTTGGCCTTCTATAAGTAAATGCAAAGTGCAAAAAAAAAAAAAGATCAGGCGAAAATAATATGCTGTATGTATGTTGTGTTGTCAAAGTAAGAGAACAATTGTGTAAATCGTAATATTTTTCCTCAATCTATTGAAACACTATGAAACATTCCTTTTATGCATAAAACAGTTTATAAATTAAAAAAATTGAGTGTGTTTAATATATTGCAGTATGTATAAATCATCATCAAAACAAATAATTCGATAAATCTATTTAGTAAATGGAAAACACGGCAAACATGTTATTTACCAGACCTTCCGTCTGACTCAGGGTGAATGTAGAGATAAAGGCTGTTATAGCCGTAAGAAGTAACCAATACCCTAATACTTATAAATAATTCGATGAACATTCATTTTTGTACGCATTATATTCAGTATATATATATATATATATATATATATATATATATATATATATATATATATATATATATATATATATATATATATATATATATATATATATATATATATATATATATAAATGTGTACATACTAGTAACACTCAAATCTGAAACACCACAATTAGAATCTGGTGAGTTTTTCTTTGGGGTCACATGTTGCTCGTGGTCACACCACGAGGCAGAACCTCCCAACACTTCAGTAGCGTCACTAAGTGTTTTTTACACCCATGGTGTAATTTGATGGCTTGTGCTTAGAGTGAATTGTGTACAAAATCAGGATGGTTGATGAGACTACTGGGTCGTGGGTAAATTAATCACATTGAAATTATTATACAACCGTCAGAAGCTCACTACTTTAAATTTAGAGGCGTCTTGTGCCATATAGGCAAGTGTATAGACTGTATGTATATGTATGTATATATATATATATATACAGTGGCCCTGAATCTGAACTCAATCCGTTCAGAGATTCGTTAATTGTAACAACGTTCGTTAACGAAACCATTGTTTCAATGGGTTTTGGGTAATTGGTTCCAGCTCACCGAAATTTCCTAAATTCAGCAAAATGGTAGAAAGTTCACTTACTTTGAGGTGTGTATGTAGAAGGCTCCTGGATGATGATGATGGGATTTAGAATGGGGGTGGAGAGAGAAGGAAGAAGAAACATGGGAAGAGAAGTCACCATGGTGCCATTTCACCCATAAAATTTTAGCTCTCTGGTTTAATTCAAGATTATTTTCTTTAAATCAATATGCATTATATATTGTCAATATATAAAATATATTTCAAAATGACCAATAATTTGCTTGGAAACACAGAAAAAGCATTCAGTTGAAGAGAGTCTCAAGCAAGATGTTTTCACAGTGAAAACAGAGAGAGACTGGCCTGTTTGCTGTGTTAAGAGGCTGGATACATTAAACTAGTCACTTTAGCCCCAATTTCGTTCAATAATTGTTAAAATGACTAAAAATTGAATATTAAACTTTTAAAATTATTGAATAGTATAAACTTTGATATTTACAAAATAGTAAGGAATTTAACCTGAACGTTAATATGATGGCGGACTGATACTTAAAGCTGGTGCCCGGTCAGTGCAGCAAAACATGTTGTCAGTTCGTAAGAGTTCGTTAGCGAATTTTTTGTTAGCTGAACAGAAGATCCTTATGGAAGGCAGTTCGTTAATCAATTACGTTAACCGGTGTGATAATAACCACAGGAAAACATAAAGTTCCCAAAGCTTTAGCAGTGCATCTTGAGTACAGACTAACGAAGTACAAAACAGGTATATATATACAGAGGAGGGTGAGATCAGGTCCACAATGGTCAGGTATTACCCTCCCCGTCTGCAGCGTGAGTGCGTGTGTGTGTATGTGTTTTTTGAGCACAGCACAATATAGGATTTGAAGAAGTAGATGAAGAGTTTGTTCAGGAGTCAGGTGGTGAGGTGAGGTGACATGCCAAGACACTTACACACATTAACAGCACTACTAAACCATTGTCTTGTAACATTTTACATTATAATTTATATTTTAAAATTAATTGATACCTGATGGCTCGACTGGACAACATTTGCACTTAGACAACTGATCAATGAATAAACCAGGGCATATGGAGACTCATTATACACTAGTGATGTCACAAAGCTTTGAAACTGCAACCACATAAATTATCATAACCAGTAATCAAATGAACTAAGTTAATTACTAAAAATTATTGTATGCTAATTAGGGATGATTATATATATATTGCTCATTATATAGAATTGGCCAATTTTTTGACCAAAAATCGTTAATTTATGATATTCCTCGTTTATAGGTCGCCCCACGTTTTTGAGGTAAATAACCCCCTTCAGATATAGGCTCTAATTCCTCATTTGACCAAGAAATCGCACTTATGATATTCCCGCTTATAAGGTCGGCCCACGCTTGAGGTAAAGGAACAACAAAACTCCAGAAAAAAAAACACTACGCCCTGCAAACTTGAAATACCATTATTACGACACTTTACACTGAAATGTGGCAGTTCCAACAAAAATATTGTATATTTCCATTCAAGTATTTATTCAAGTCAATTAGAGGGAATATTATTGTAATACAATAGTTATTTAACTGAAAACCATTCAAAAGGATTACGTAACATATTTTGAACGAAGTTTGCTTAAAGTCGCTGTTTTCATTACAATTTTATCCTACTTCCACTGTAATAATGCATCATTATTTGCAGCAAAAATATTACATTCGGGGTGAATGTCATACTCAACCACAGTATGAATAGAATATCACTAATATAACAGTATTTTTAACCAAAAACTATTAAAAACGAGTAACATATCTTGAACATGGGAAGGTTTGCAAAGCCTTTTGTTTTCGCCATGTAGTTTATCCTAATTTACATTGAATATTATCACGCTTCCAGCAAAACTACTATTTATTTCTGGAGAATATGGAAATGTAATATTTTTATGAACACGACGATTATAGTGGAAAGTGGGATAAAATCGCGGACAAAACAATGACTTTCGCTTTTCGCTCAAAAGATGTTAACAGAATCGCCAATGGTTTTCAGTTAAAAACTGTTGTATTACAAATACACTTATCCTAATTCACTTGTGATGGAACAGTTTTTTAACTGAAAACGATTCGAAAACACGGTACTGTCTAGTTGATACGGCAGAGCCCTCGTCGAGGCTTTGTGTTTGCATCGCCCTTCTTAAGCAGCTTTTAATTTTAGCGTGACGTTGAAATTGTGTTTACTGGTATATTCTATTTTCTGTTTATTTTCCAGAAATGCGATGTTTGTATATAATACAATGTTACAGTACTTTGAATTTACAAGTATTCATTTTTAAAATACAGAAGACACCAAACAAATACCAAAGTACTACACTTACTTGGCGTGGATTCTCCACAAAAAAAGACCAAACAGCTGGTAATTTCTCTCCCTCAGCCCTACCAAAAATAGCCCAATCCATTATCTTTTCGTTTATTCTTCCACCACTTTAACTGGTATTTTTACTATATTGCCTACATCAGATGTAAACCATAGTACTGAGGTCAGACACTGTTATAAATTTGATTACCGGGTCCTGGCAGGTGCCGTTAGAACCACCTGACCCTACTCAACAGTGCTGCAAGTCGACAGCATTTTTTAATCATCCATGTGCAATGGTGAAAGGATGGATGGATGAAGTGCATACAAATATGGCTTAAAAGTCTAAACTTAGACCAGGGGACTAAGAAAGAAAAAAAGCCTCAGGGATATGTTTCGGCCATCTGCTTACAGTGTTACTGCTGGGATTAGGAAGGAAAACACTGATACAGCTGTGATTCCTGGTGGATTAACAAGTCTTAACTAACCACTGATGTTTCCATAAACAAACCATTGTAAATATGGAAAGTGATAGAAACAACTGATGATAGAAGGCCATAAAACATACACAAAGGAGGCAACATCCAAGCTCCATCACTAAAGGCAAATATTGGTGTAATGGATTGTAGAGGCCTGGGATGCAATCAGACCAGAAATAGGTGAAATCTTTAAGAAATGTGGAATTTCGAATGCTCTTGATGGAACAGAAGACTACTTGTTGTGGGATTATGAGGCTAATGAGAGTACGAGGATGAAGATATTGATGATCCTATGGCTGATATGGTGTTGGATCCATATGACGATGTTCAAGGAGAGGACTGGGAGGAGCTGTTTGGTGCTGCAGATGATGACAAGGAAAATGATTTTGATGGATTTTAATGAAAATATTCAGAAATATGGCATCGTGAAGATGGTCTGTCACTAGGATAGAATATTATTGTTATTCAATGTTTTTAACTGAAACCATTCCTAAAAGTGATTACGTAAAATCTTTTGAACGACGCAAAGAAAGCGAAAGTCATTGTTTTCGGCTATAATTTTATCCCACTTTCCACTGTAATATCGTGACGCCATTTCAGCAAAAATATTACATTTCCATATTTATTTCTGAGAATATATTCATTCAGGCACAAGTAAAATATACTTGTGATGTAATATTTCAATGAAAATATTTATAAATAAGGTATCAAGATTTTCTTGTTTCCAAATTCTATTTAACAAAGATTGATGTTTCCAAATTTAATTAATGTGCACTTATGTACAGTATCTATAAATAAACTTTTTAAAATGAATAATACTTTATAAGTATATACTCCCTGTGCATACCTTACTCATGAATTTACATTTTGGGCTTGCTATGATGACGAAGAGATCTGCTCTAGTAACTGTACCCCATTAATTCACAGCGGTGGTGCGCGGTGCTAGCCAAGCTCTATTGTTTACCGGTAGTTACTGCAAATATCATTTTCAAACCTAATCCAAATCAATACCCTCAGAGAGGTCGAATTTCAACTTTTTGCCAAAAAAATTTGGTCTTAAGAACTCGTATATACACGGTATATACGTACTTAAATTAATTGTTATCTTACAAGAATTCCAGCAATGCAAGTTATATTCTCCTAGGTCAATCTACAGTGACATTTTATAAGTACAAATATTAAACCCCCTCTGCCTTCTTCATAATCCTGGCTGTCAGCACTCACCCCACCCCGCATCTCCCAACCAGAGGAAGAAGAGTCATTGGGGGTAAAAGTGACTGTGCCACCCCCTCCCCAAAGGGTCACCCATTGAGTCATTTATGATACAGTACTGTATTGTCTATTTGTTTTTCATTAATTAGTAGATACACACATTGTGATAGTCTGTGCTTATTAACCCTAGGCCCCGGTGACGCCTCCAGAATGCGCATTTTTCCTACTAATGTTCAAATGCCCAGCGCTGGGTTATCAGGTTTCCGTGGTGACTACAAATGTCTTGCTATAATGTGATAGTTGTGTTCTTGTAAAACATCGTGTTATAGAAATTCGTAATAGAAATAACAGGGATTATGGAGAAAATATTAGGTTAGGTGCAGATTACTAATAGAAATCAAAAATTAATAGTTAGCCTAACACAAAGGATAAAGCACAGTCTAATTAAATGTTACATTCATATCTACAATGAAATCATACAGTAAATGCAACACTTTACCTTGAAAAATATGAACATAACTTCATGGGGAGAAGGGTGATTTTGAGGGAGATAACATCAGCTTCTTCAAGTGTTATAGCCTTTTAATGCATCATCACCGGAATGCATCACCAGAACGCCTCTTGGAGATATTCTTCTTTTTACCATATTCACAGTTAATACCACAAAAATTGGAGAAATAGTACAAAAATCGCTGCTATAGCAAAACAAGCCGCTCTCATCGCTATGCAAATATCGCCTCTATTCATAAATCAATGCTAGGAGCCAATTCGCTGCTTGTCAAAACAGGCGCTATAGCACCTGTACTTGCCTGTCACGCCACACCTCGCCACAGCTTCCTGAGCATAATTACCTACTTTTGTTTGTTTCATTTCCATTGTTTGTCCATTTTATCACGCTGTAATATTGCTAAAGTAGTAGTAGTTGTATTGTAGTGTAGTATTACTGTAAAAATAATGCTATGATTATGTTATAAATGTATTTATTTGTGGAATTATTATTATTTTTATATATTACTTGATCTTACCAAACACACAGAGCTGGTGACAGACTGCTGTGTGTCACCAAGCATTTGTTATGAAAAATAATGCAGATAAAATAAAAGTCTAAAATGAATTATTTATAGGAAATAAGTATTATGATCAGTAAATAAATGCATTATTGGCCAGCTCGACACAACGTACGGAAAACGCACTCTAAGTGCAGAGTGACAGCTTAATGTAAAACAAACTTTCCTTAGTATTTGTCTCGTCACTGAGGCTTCAATGAAGAATATAGAGAGACAATGTATAGTTTTCTTACGCCTTTTTTATTTATTTATGAAGGTTAAAAAATTATTTTTGAAAAATTTATTTTTCTCGCGACTTATTGGGGTATACGGTGGCACCGTAGCACGGGTTAATACTACCCTTCATAAGACCCACTGATCCCCCACCCAACAATGGGTGACATGACGCTTGCATCAGGTCAGGTTAGTAACGGGACTAATAATCTCCCACCCAACTGTCATCACAAGTGTTAACACGGGCTAGTTATGTATTACAGTCAATTGGGTGAAGTGTCTTCCATTCTAGGCTACATTATTGGATCTGCTGGATTACAATATATACAGTACACCCACCTCTCGCTTTTACACAGGTGTTGGCATTCTTGAAAATCACCGCTATAAAAAAGTGTAAATTAAACATACTTTCCCATATGAATACATAGTTCTGTTGGTAACGCCGATAATTGTGTTCTTTGTAAAATATCGTGGTTATAGAAAAATCGCTAGTAATAGAAATAACAGGGCTTATGGAAAAAATAGGGTTAGGTGTGCAGCTTTCTACCGAATCTAAAAATTTAGTAGTTAGGCCTAACACACAAAGGATAGCACAGCTCCAAATAAATGTTACATTCATATCTAATAATGAAATCATACAGTAAATTTAACACTTTACCTTGAAAAATATGAATGTAACTTGATGGGGAGAAGGGTGATTTGCTGATAACACTGCTTTCTCTTCGCGTTATATCCTTCTTTAAGTATAATCACCGGAATTCTATCATCAGAATGCTTTTGAGATATTCTTCTTACCATATACACAGTTAATACCACAAAATTGGAGAAATAGGTAAGCAAAATCACAAGTATAGCAAAACAAGCTTATCACATATACAAATATTATTCAATTCATAAATCGAAAAGAGCAAATTACAAGTATCAAAACACGCTATAGCAGAACTCACTGTACATGTAAATGGTACAGGTTAGGGGGAAACCATCATATACCATACAGGGTACCTAACAGTGCTTCCCTACTTAAACTAAGCATCGCCAACCTCCTGGCTACACACGCCTCTCTGAAGGCGGTGATCTCATTTAATTTCACGCTCATTGCAATTATTTTTTATGCCTTTTAGCTTTAGGCTCTAGAGGAAGCAGATGGACATTTTCTTGACATGCCTAATGGGGAAACAGCTGCTAACACTAAAAAGTGCATGTTACTACAATGCAAATGAGAGAAGCAGAGAAAAAGTGGTGCTGGTGTGAACTGAGAAAGCAATACTGGAAGCCTTTGCTGACGTCAAGCCCCAGTTGTTGTATACAGAATACTTATTATTACATTATTATAATACCATATTATTAATAATATTAAAATCGCACGTTGATATGACTCTGAATTTATAGTAATAACTTACAAGCACCTCACCCGCATCACACGCCACTCCACTGCCAGGCAAATACGCGCAGGAAATTCTAAACTGTTCGAGCGAAGTCATTTAAAAACATGTGGGTGCGCCGTGAAATTAACCTTTTGGTATTCATTGAACAATCGCTATATTCCAAAAATGCTTCAATCGAACGCAGCATAAACCTGTGCTGCCTGTACACAAGAACACTTGCCAACAGTGTGTGTAACAGATGTGACCAATTCCGCTACCAACGAAATGTATTAGTATGCATGTGATAAAAGTAAATAGCTGTATTAACACCCTACCATATAGAGCCGCTTTTAATGCAATTATTTAACCAAACTTTAGATAAACAATATAGGTCTATTTTGATAAAAAAATGATGTCTAAATCTAAATTATAACTGATTTTACTGATTCCTCGCATCAACATTTCTAATAAGAATAAAACAACGAATTCCCATCACCATATCATATAGAAATACTGTACCCCTACTAGACATCTTATTAAAAACGTTTTGGAGAGAGTTTATTAAGGATCATTATGGTATGAAATTCAATACCTCCCTACCACAATTAGCCACGCTTTGGAGGAGGAAGGGGGGTGGGGCTGACCACGGACCCTACCTCCAGAAATGTTCACTCACAACACGCCAACACCCACACACATCACACACAAACACACCCTCCAACAACCACACACACCCTCCAGCAAGGGAATTAAGACACATCTGCATGTGTGTGACTGCATGGTCACTTCTACTGTACATACATTACATAACATTAATTAAAAGTTTATACAGTATTTTTGCATATTAATTTTACTACAACTACAACCAGAGTTAGTTGAGGCTTTAATGTACAAAAACAATACAATAAGCTCTAACACCTACTTATTTCATACTCAAATACGCAAATCGATAATTGCTGGAAAAATCTCTAAATGGCAACTGAAGCTGACGGGAATCAGTCCTGTCCACATAGCACACATACGTGATAGTTCATGACAAGTCAACTTGTGGCATGATATTATAAAATGGTATAAAATAAAGAGATTTT
>NW_024721208.1:0-13929 GCF_018991925.1 Homarus americanus | reverse complement strand
AGTATACCAGGCCTCCTGGTGGCGAGAAGACAAAACACTCGTCTCCTGCCATCCCGACACCTCCCTCTACACACCTCTACCCCCTCAATCACACATCTACCTCTACACCCCCTACACACCTCTACACGTCCTACACACCTCTACCTCTTCCTACACACCTCCACCTCCCTCTACACCCCCTACACACCTCTACACTCACTACACACCTCTACACCCACTACACACCTCTACACCTCCTACACACCTTCCCATTACCTGTTAATTGATAATTAATTCACTTACGATTTTGGTACAATTTCATTTATTCTAGTTTTTCTTATTTGTGTGTGTAATGGGCCCTTGTCTCATCAACAGAACATATTATATAAATGGGTCAATACATCTGATATTATATTCAGATTCACCCCCTGTAACTTTCCACTGTCTATGAGTAAGACATGAGTTGTACATGTGAGAGGGCAACTCTCCCGAGAGGGTAGAGGCCCGTCGTCAGCATATCTGTAAGCCCTCACAGCGAGGCCCTTACTTGAGTAGTCGCTCACAGCAAGTTTTATCGTAAGGTCGTGACCTAACGTTTATAATACATAAACGCCGGCCCTTTCTCATTCACTCATCTACAGTGAAACTTACGATGGATCTACACTCAGGACTTATAGATACAATCCTTTTATAATAAAACAAGGAACTACAGTTTGGGTTTCGTTACTTAAACCCAAATAATAAATATATGTGAACGGCCTGGTTAATTGTACAATCCAGCCGATTCATGTGTGTGTGTGTGTGTGTGTGTGTGTACAGAAGACATCTATGGTGCCTGTACAGGGGTAAAAAAAAACATCCTCGCCATGACAACATTAAACACCTTCATATGACTTATCATTCACCCTCCTTCCCTTCCATTATTCTCTCTCTCTCTCTCTCTCTCTCTCTCTCTCTCTCTCTCTCTCTCTCTCTCTCCGTTATCCTCTTCCACTACCCCTATTCCCCTATTCTGTCATTTCTTTTACTTTCATATCATCTCATTCCTCATCTTCCATTATCCCTCTCCTTTCCTCTCATCACTTTTCTCTCCCTCTCTTCCCCTCCAACTATCCCTTTCTATTCTCATTTCCTTTTCCATAGCAGCATAACTCTATCTTCTCCTCCTCTCTTATCCCCTCCCTCTTTCCTCCCTTACGTCCTCCGTTTTGTATTCCTTTTCCACGTTCTTTTTTTTTTGGTCTTTTCCTGCCTCCTCATTTTCTATCCCCCTTTCCTCTCCTTCTTATCCTTCTCTACTCCCTTATTATTCCCCTCTCTTTTACCTCTGATTCTCCTCTCCTTCCCCTCTTATAACCTTCTCCTCTCTCTTTCATTCTCCTCTCCTTCTCCTCTTATTCCTCTCTCCGCCTCTCTCCTTTCCTCCTCTCCCCTCCCTCTTCTCCCCACTCCCCGTTTCTCTCCATTTACCCATCTCCCATCCCTATTTCTCCCCCCCTCCTTTCTCCCTTTCCAATTCAACACACCCACACCCCAGGCATTGAAAATGTGAAGTATGTCTATTGAGTTCAGAAATACTCCCCTCAAAGAGATTGTAAAACTCCGTATTTACTGGGCCATTTCCCCTCGTCTATGAGGCCACTCCCCTCTTTTTTATCCTTACCCGATATCCGAAAGCGGGTCAGACCCCCTCAGAAAACCGGTTTTTCTTAGAGGCATAACAGTGCCAATACGCTTTAGGTGTCATTATGATCTGGGCCAAAATGTTCTCCCAAGTTTCGTGTGTTTAAAGGGATCATATCAAGGGTGTGGGGTGGGGTGGGGTAGGGTGGGAGTGGGGTGTGAGGTAATGAGGTAGTTAAGTGGGACAGTGGGGTGCGGTGGGGTGGGGTGGGGTGGGATGGGGTGCGGTGGGGGTATGATTCGAACTTGACCCCATACTGTTTTGGGGGGACGTACGTGTGTATGTGTGTGTATACAAAGCGTTATACTGTGTGTGCGTGTCTTTGGTATAAAATTTCAGGTGTGTTGGGGAGCCATGTGTATCTCGCCTGAATTTCTGTACATGTTTGAAGTCCTGGTGCTCAGAGTTGGTATGGCAGAGACTGTTTGAACCCAGAGAAACACAGTATATACGCCCTCTTTACACACACACACACACACACACACACACGCAAAACGAACACTAAACTCACACAAACACAAAAAACACACAAACATAAACACACACAAACATTAAACAAATATAAACACCAAACAAACACAAAACACAAACATAAACACAAAAACAGTAAAGAAACACAAACATAAACACCCACAAACACTGAAGAACACAAACACGACGCAAACACAAATCCAAACTATCATCATGAACAAATAGTCATATAGATCAGGGGTTCTCAACCAGGGGGGAATTCCCCCCAGGGGGGGGAATTCAGGTTTTCAGGGGGGGGGGGGAAACTGATTCGGGAGCAAGAGATATGTTCGATGAGAAATCAATCACAGAATTTTGGCCCTTGATGTGCGATTCCTACCCAAAAGTGGCAGAAAGAGCTATCCGTGTCTTGCTTCCGTTTGTGTCGACATATCTTTGTGAGTCAGGCTTTTCAACTCAGTTGCAAATTAAAACGAAGCAACGTAGTAGATTAGAGGTAGAAAATGACCTGCGTTGTGCCCTTTCAAACACTCCTCCGCGTATCCCAGAATTGGCGAAGAAAAAACAATCACAGGTTTCTCATTGACTGTAATCTTCATCTGAATAAAATTAATTACAAATTTACAATATCCTGGTATTCTATTGAACTTTTTGTTTATTGCATTATGCTTCAGTTTGGTCTGTTAAGTAATTCATTATAAATATAAAAAACTATTTTACTTTTATTCAAGTTTTATAAATCCATCAACATTTTCAATTGGCATTTAATTTGTAAAACTCCACTATAAAAATAATCCATGTAAAATTGTAAATGTATATGTACTAATATGGAAAAAATAAAGGATTTTCAGTATTATATGCATATTATTTGGAATGCACTTTTTGAGGCAGACAATCTTGGAAAGGAGGGGGGAATGACATTCTGACATATGGTGCAAGGGGTGCATGGGGCAAACAAGGTTGAGAACCACTGATATAGATCATTCCCCACGACCGTAAACATTAGTGCGGTAAAGGGACGGTAATATCTGTTTTAACAAGGTAAATCACAAGAAAATATTCACAAACGGGAGAATAGTGGAATGTGAGGCACCGAGAGAGAGAGAGAGAGAGAGAGAGAGAGAGAGAGAGAGAGAGATGCCTTCAAGCTCTCCCTCGACATGACAATGCTAACCCACGATCGACTATAAGGATGATTCACACTTTACGATACGGGGGAATTTTCACCTCTGGAGATTCTATTCCCCTCCCCTCTAGGCCAGGCAAATACGAGTGAGCGAGGTAGCTGGTCTTAAAGGACGATGTTTATAAGATCGTCTGGGATATCAAATGGGGTATAAAAGTTGCTCATAACATCTTTATGGGCATAGCACTTTAAAGGTGCCATCGGTGACATCCCCCCCCCCTCCCACCCCTTCCACCTCGAAAATATGGAAAATGGCGAAAATTAGAATATTTATATTTATTTAAAGTAAGAATCAACCACACACACACACAGTACAGCTCCTCGGTATACACAACAATTGCCATAACAATGTCTTTCACCCTCACCCCCTTAGTTCCCTCACTCGCCTTTACCCCCCTCATCCCTCCCCTTCCTCCCCCCTCTCCCTCCCTCATCCACCCTCCCCTCCCTCATCCCTTCTCCCTCCCTCCCCCTCCTCCCCCACCACCTCCCCCCCTCACCCCCTTCCTCCCTCATCTCCCTCCCCTCCCTCATGTCCCCCTCCGTCCCTTATCCCCCCTCCGTCCCTTATCCCCCCTCCCTCCCTTATCCCCCCTCCCTCTGGTTGAAGCTAGTTTAATTAAGGAATTAAAATCAATAAACTTTAGTGATGGTCAGTTTAAAACTGATAATATGTTACATAAATTTATTTGTCAGTGGCCCAAGGTTAAAAATGCTTTGAAAACCTTTGATCTAGATGTATGATAGTTATTTAGTGGGTCCCTTATTTTTGACCTGACCTGACCTGACTAGTCACGTCACGCCCTTCTCTTAAGTTCATAAGAACATAAGAATGGAGGAAACTGCAGCGGGCCTATTGGCCCATACTGGGCAGTCCCGTTTACACCCAACCCCTATTGCTCACATAAGCATCCTCTATGTGTGTGTCGGTGTTGGTGTGGGGATTAGTGGATGACATCATTATGACCTGACCTCATGTTTAATAAGGTCACCCTGTATATTTAAGCCTCTCTCTGTCCATGTAATCCAGTTGCCTTTGAAGATGTCTTGAATAAAGACGAAAGCTAAGGTGGTTGTTTCCCTTTTCCCGTGTGATTTTATCAATATATATATATATATATATATATATATATATATATATATATATATATATATATATATATATATATATATATATATATATATATATATATATATATTATATATATATATATATATATATATATATATATATATATATATATATATATATATATGCTGGAAGAAAGAAAACATAAGATTTAAGCGCTTTCATGAATTCCATCTTCAGGGGTGAGTACAGACTGTACTCTCTCACCCTGAAGATGTAATTACAATATATATATATATATATATATATATATATATATATATATATAAACTTGTGTCTGTCTGTCTCCGCTTATATGCTTCTCCCTGTCTGTCTGCTTTGCCTTATCTAATGTTTCTGGGTGTGTTTTTCATCTCCGATTGCCTGTCTCTGTCTGTCTGTTTGTCTGTCCCTGTCATTTTCTATCTGTCTCTGCTTGCTTGTCTGTCTGTCTTGTCTATCTCTATCTTTCTTGTCTGTCTCTCTCTATCTGTTAATCTAATTATCTATGTCTGTCTTTCTGTCTCTCTGACTGTCTCTGTTTGTCGTGTCTGCCAGTCTGTTTGTCTTTGTCTGTCAGTCTCTCTTTTGTCTGTTTGTCTTTGTCTGTCAGTCTCTCTTTTGTCTGTCTGTCTGTTTGCCTTTCTCACTACCCTACACCACATAACAGTACACTACCCTACACCACAGCACAGTACACTACCCTACACCACACTACGCTACCCTACACTACATCATACTACACTAAAAAACCCTACACCACAGCACACTACACTACCCTACCCTACACTACACTCGCCTACACCACAGCACACTACACTACCCTACACCACACTACGCTCCCCTACACTACATCATACTACTGTACATTACAAAACCCTACACCACAGCATACTACACTACACTACCCTACCCTACACTACACTCGCCTACACCACAGCACACTACACTACCCTACACCACAGCACACTACACTACACTACCCTACACCACAGCACACTACCATACAGCACTTCCATACCCGAGTGATCAGTTGTGAGCAACTGGCTGGGCCCAGCCTCGAACTGGTTCCGGCGGTGCTAGATGTAGTTCGTCATGCCACCGCCAGGGGTCTACTATCGGATTTTCTGAAGGTTCTTTTGTGTTTTTCTTTAATAATTCATATATTTACGTAGTTTTTCTCAGGATTTGTATGAATTTATACTCAAATAGCAGTTACAATTGTATTGACGCTGTGTGTGGCCCTTTTACAGACAATCTTGGCTACTAACTCAAGAGAAAGAAGGAATCGCCGTAAATAAGAAGGTCCGGCGCTCTTCTCAGGCTCGACCACTGTCACCCAAACTGAAACGGACAAAACATGACTCACCACGTAACCATAACGTATCTGATTGAGTTGTTAAGCAACAGGAACACTTTGGTAAAAGAAGAAATAATAACAACTTGTAGGAATCTCTCTGTCTGTCTGTTGGTCTGTGTCTGTCTGTTGGTCTCTGTCTGTGTGTGTCTCAGTCTCTGTCTGTCTTTGTATCTCAATCTCTGTCTGTGTGTCTGTGTCTGTTTCTGTCTGTCTGTCTCTGTCTGTTTGTCTCAATCTCTATCTGTATTTGTCTTTGTCTGTCTGTCTCTGTCTGCCAGACAGACATAAACTGAGACAGACAAACAGACAGATATTGAGACACAAAGATAAATAGACTGAGAGACACACAGGCAGAGACACTCACACACAGACAGAGACCAACAGACAGACGGACAGAGATAGTCAGACAGACAGACAGAATGCGAAAGGTAGACAGGCAGAGGCACACATACAGATAGACAGTCAGACAGGGACCTACATTGTGAGAAAGATATGACAGGCAGAGAAAGACGCAGACACACAGTCAGACAGAGACAGACAAAGTGAGAATGACAGACAGAGTGAAGAAGACAGACAGAGTGAGAAAGACAAACAGAGCGAGAAAGAATGACAGAGAGACAGACAGGGTGAGAAAGACATACAGACAGACAGACATATAGTCAAAGTGATAAAGATAGAACAGACATACAGACAGATAGACAGAGACAGTCAGACCAAATGACAGACGGACAAAGACAGTTAGACAAACAGATATAGACAAAATGAGACTGTCAGACAGACAGATAACGAATGAGAGAAAGACATAGACATACCGAGACAGAAATAGACAGACAGAGACAGACACTCAGATAGACATACAGAGACTGACAGACAGACACACAGAGACTGACAGACAGACATAAAGAGACTGACAGATAGACAAACAGAGACAGACGAAGGCAGACACAGAGAAACAAAGAAAGATAGACAGAGACACACACAGACAGCAAACAGACAGACAGACAGAAAAAGAGGGACAGACAGAAACAGAGAGACGGAGACGGAGACTAACACAGACGAAAGAGACAGACAGACAGAGACAGTCAGACAGACGGGCAGAAACACTCTGTCTGTCTGTCTGTCGGTTTCTGTGAGTTTGTCTTTCTTAAAATACCGGTCTCTGTCTCTCTAGCTGTCTCTGCCCGATTGCCTTTCTCACTCTGATTGCCTGTCTGTCCGTCTGCCTATCACTGTCTATCTCTGTGTGTCTGTCGCTCTATGCCTGTCTGTGTTTTCTCTTGTATGAATGTCTCTGTGTCTGTCTGACTATCTCTGTCCGTCTGTCTGTTGGTCTCTGTCTGTCTCTCTCATAATTCAGATGAAAATTATGCCATCACAAAAATATATTTTACATACATAACAATAATATGTTTATACGTGAATCTGTATTACATAAAATAGATGATGTAAGAAATACAAAGGCGCTGATTTTCCAACTGAAAGGCGCGATAAAAGCAGCTTTCCTTATGCACGAGACACAACAAACAAATAATGTAATATATAGTCAAAGCAGATGCGAGTTGGAATTGAGGCGGAACAACCAGAAAAATGTTCCAAGTATTTCTTCTTTTACCAAAGTGTTCCTGTTCCTTTTTATTTACATTATCATTTGTACGACGATTGCTTCCTTATCTTGAGTTAGTGTATATACAACTTATTTATCAACTTATGTCTTTGTAATATATCAGCGGCAACACACACACACACACTGCAGCGCTATTTGTCTTATTTAAAACCATTTGTACGAGTTTCCTGACTTCCATTTATACACCTCGATCATATCGCCCCTCACTCTACGTCTCTCCAGGGAGTACAAATTTATGTGCTTTAATCTGTCTCTGTATTCAAGGTTCGTAATACCCTGGATTATTAGTCTTGTCATTTTCCTCTGAATTAATTCTAGGGATTCTGTATCCATTCTGTAGTACGGTGACCAGAACTGAACTGCTTATTCCAAGTGAGGTACTTTGTTACCCCTCTTTCCTACTTATCATTACTCCTAAATCTTTCACACGCACACACAACAGTTGTAACTTGTAAACAACAACTCTAGCTCTGCTATTTGAGTATAAATTCAAACATATCCTGAGAAAAACTGCATAAACATATCAATTATTAAAGAAAAAAGAAAAAACACCATATGTAACATAAATAGGCCTTCGAAAAGGCCGATAGTAGACCCCCTGGCGGTGGCATGACGAACTACGTACCACCGTCTAGCGCCGCCGGGACCAGGTCGAGGCTGGGCCCAGCCAGTTGCTCACTTGAACTGATCACTCGGGTGGGTGACTTAAACACAAGACACTCACGAGTATGGCATTGATCCCTGCACTGCCCTTAACTGGGTAGTGATGTTGGGAGCTGTCATCTCGACCTTAACTGTGACATCCCGACTATGACATCCCGACAATGACATCCCGAAGATGACATTGATCCCTGCACTGCCCTTAACTGGGTAGTGATGTTGGGAGCTGTCATCTCGACCTTAACTGTGACATCCCGACTATGACATCCCGACAATGACATCCCGAAGATGACATTGATCCCTGCACTGCCCTTAACTGGGTGGTGATGTTGGGAACTGTCATCTCGACCTTAATTGTGACATCCCGACTATGACATCCCGACAATGACATCCGAAGATGACATTGATCCCTGCTGCCTTTAACTGGGTAGTGATGTTGGAGCTGTCATCTCAGGAAAAAAACTGCCCATCCTCATCCTGGGGTGGAGAATGGTACTATCTACCAGTTGCCAACAGGTATCAGGACCCTCGACTGGGAAGGGCGTGGGATCCCCCATCCCCTCTACATCCTCGCCCATCCTGGGAGGTGGTGAATGGTACCATCCGTCAGGCGCAGACGGAAGGTATCAGGACCCACCGACTGGGAAGGGTGTGGAATCCCCCCATCCCCCATCCACACCCATCCTGGGAGGTGGAGAATGGTACCATCCGTCAGGCGCCGACGGAAGGTATCAGGACCCACCGACTGGGAAGGGTGTGGAATCCCCCCATCCCCCATCCCCCTCCATTCCTCCCCCATCCCTACATCCCCTAAATACCCTCCCCCCATCCTCGCCCATCCTGGGAGGTGGAGAATGGTACCATCCGTCAGGCGCAGACGGAAGGTATCAGGACCCACCGAGTGGGAAGGGCGTGGAATCCCCCCCATCCCCCCCCATCCCCCCCACCCATCCCCCCCATCCCCCTCCCCCATCCTCGCCCATCCTGGGAGGTGGTGAATGGTACCATCCGTCAGGCGCAGACGGAAGGTATCAGGACTGGGAAGGGCGTGACCCTCCCCATCCCCCTCTATCCCCCTCCCCTATCCTCAACCGGCACAAACAGGTGTAGAGGTGTGTAGTGGGTGTAGAAGGATTAGGGGGACCACGATCTTAGCAATTTCCAGGAGGATATACTGCTCGTTGGTGACTGGTAAGCCCCGTTCTCTCCAGTAGGCTGGGAGGACTGATCCATCCTCACCCAGCACCTATCCACCTAGAAACTCATCCATCCTCACTCAGCATCTATTCATTCACTCTCACACAACACATCATAAAGTAACGATTCAAAATTCCTTGGTTCCGGGTTCGACTCCTTTGGCATCGGGTTGTTTTGTCATGAGACCCTACAATGAGGCAGAAAGTACCTTCCTGTTCGGTAGCTACCTACTACCTCAAAAATGCGGGCCCAGGGAATCCTTATAGGACACAACTCGTGTCGTGGAGTCCTGATCGTTCCCGAAGGATCTATATGAGGCAAGAACTGCTTGGTGGTGCGTGGGGAGGAGAGTGACCGTTGGAGTCGGCACTCTGTTGGTTGTGAGTGCAGGTGTTTGTGGTAATGAAGAGAGGAAGTAATGTACTGTACGATAAACTAAAATATCTATTTTCAGCGGACAATCAACTTTTTAATATTACTCAGCTGTGATTATTGAGAACTCTATCAGAGGTCGACTGAATATACACAAAAATTGCGAGGCACCGGGACTAGACAACAACCAGCATGATGTATTAAAGTTTGGCATGAAGGCTCCTATCTCATGACTCTGCTGCCATGTACTGGGTCATATTTCTTGGTATATTTACAGGTTTTTCACATATATTCACATGGCAGGAAATAGAAGTTACTAAAATCTTGTGACTGGTTTAATGTAGTGAATATTATATACAATGAGTCAGTGTTGTGTTTGTAATACTTATCTTAATATTACTCGAAGAGCCGTCTTCTCCCTGTTAAGTTAGAGCTATCATCTCCCTGTCAGGTCAAAACTGTCAATACCCTGTCAAATCAAAGCTTTCATCTCCCTGTCAAGTTAGAGCTGTTATTTCCCCGTTAAGTTAAAGCTGTCATCTACCTGTCAGGTCAAAATTGCCAACAGCGTGTCAAATCAAAGCTTTCAACAACTTGTCAAATCATAGCTGTTATCTCCCCGCCTGACCAGAGCTGTCAAAATCCTGTCTAGGTAAAGTTGTCATCTCCCTGTCAGGTCCCGGCTGTCAATAACCTGTCACATCAAAGGTGTTATATCGCCGCTAGACCTAAACTGTCAAATCCTTGTCAAGTCAAAGTAATTCAATCTAGATATGAACCACACCTATAATCACCTATAATTGTATCACAATTGTGATACAATTGTGATGAATTTGTTCTTGCCTGTGGGATGATGGGGAGGATGAGGAGGAGGAGGAGATATGCTTAAAAACAAACCTGTTAGCTGAATTTCTTATAACTTTAAGTTTTTTAAGTTCAAATTATAGGTAGCTTAATTAAGTGTTCAGTTAAATTGGAAATCAAGATGACGACTGGAGCTAAATAAACATTGTATTGTATTAATGTATTTAAAGTTTATATTATTATACCATTTACACGCAATATCGACATTTAACTTTTTATAAGAAAAACATAAATCTTGCGTGTCTTGGAAAGGTGATCAATATTTACTGTATTAAAGTCATATACTTATCAACAAGTTTTATACCTTTGATTGTTATTGATAATCACCTGGAGCTTACCTGTGATGACTGATCTAGGAAAGTTTTGAATTAATCACCAAAGATTTATTCAGTTAATACTACTTTTACTTTTTTATATTTTTTTTGCACTTGGGAGAGGTTTTGGTTATCGTTGAGTTGTTAAGACGAGGAGGAGAAATGACGCCTCGTGATCTGGGCTTAAGGACGAGGCAGGTGGCCATAGCGCAATGTATTGAACAGATTACAACATATTAATTACTCCCTATTTTTTGCCTCATTGGCTCTAATATATAACTCAGAGTAGAATTTACTTTTCCATTAATATGTGACAAGTATGAGAATTTTACTTAAGAGGAGACGAAGAGTAGGGCCAGGTGTTTGCCCACAGGTAATGATTGGCTGAGACCTGTTAAAAGTACCTGAAGGAGTTGATCTGAAGATAACGTAAGAGAGCTAATTGGTCCACTACCTAGCTCTTTCACTACCATTAATTTCATGCCAACAGAGCTCAATGTTAGATGAGAATGGGCAGGTTAATGACACCTGCTAATGACGTATTTTTTATATGTGTATGAATATTTATATATTTCTATAAACACACACACACACACACACACACACGATCTGTAAATTGTGGCTGAACAAAGATTCATTTTACTTAAATATAGACATATTGCAACACCTGCACATAGACAGACAGATAAGCAGATAATGATAGACAAAAAGTTTGATAGATACATACAAAATTATACAAAGTGTTAGATAAATACAATAAGAACATATATAAATATTAACAAATTTACAATATATTTAATATTTACTAAACACGAAATAATTTGATATTACCTGAAATTTATCTGTTATTTTCAGAGGTATTAATGATCACTGATTGTACAGGTGAGCTTTGACGAGTTAGTCAGGTGAGTGTTTAGGTGAATAGCTCAGGTGAGTTATTATTTCCCCTCCCATCCTTTCCTCCCTCGTTTTTATTACCTCTTTCATTCTCTCTCTCTCTCTCTCTCTCTCTCTCTCTCTCTCTCTCTCTCACACACATTTTTCCCTATCCATTTCCTTATTCCACTCTAGCCCTACATCTGTTTTCCCTCTTCTCCTCCTTCTTTCTCATCTACTCCTTCGTCTTCTACTCTCCATCTCCTTTCCTTCTCACTCTCCTCCTCCTCTCTGCCTCTCACCCCCCATTGTTCTCCTCTTCCTCTATCTCTCTTTTCCATTAATCTCCTCATCTTTCCCTCTTATCCCCTTCTTCACTTTCTTTCTGCTTATCTACCTTCATCTTTACTCTAAATATTCTCTTTTCTCTCTTCTTCCTTTCTTTCGTTTTCCTATCATTTTCCTCCCCTCTCATCCTCTCTCTCCTTTTATTGCTACCCCCTTCATTCTTTCCTTCAATTTCTCCTTTCCCTTTTACTTCACTCCTTCATCTTCCTTCCTTACCCTTCCCTTTCCTTTCCTTTCTATGCTATCATCTTCTCTCCCTCTCTTTCTCTCCATTCTTCCCCATCCTCTCTCTTCCTCTCCTTTCATCTTATCCTCTATCGTTCTTTCTGTCTCTATCACCTCTCATATCTCTCCCTCTCTCTCTCCCGCTTCTTTCCTCTTCCTTTCCCTATCTTACTTTCCCATCTCTCTCTTATCCTATTCTCTCCTTCCCCTCCTCTCCTCTCCCTCTCACCCACCTCCTCTCCCTCTCACCCACCTTCTCTCCCTCTCACCCACCTCCTCTCCCTCTCACCCACCTCCTCTCCCTCTCACCCACCTTCTCTCCCTCTCACCCCTTCCTCTCCCTCTCTCACCCCTTCCTCTCCCTCTCACCCCCTCTCTCCCTCTCACCCCTTCTTCCACCTCTCCCTCTTCCTCTCCCTCTCATCCCCTCCTCCTGTCTCACCCTCCTCCTCGCTCTCCCTCTCACTTCTTCCTCTCCCTCTCACCCCTTCCTCTCCCTCTCATCCCTTCCTCTCCCTCTCACCCACCTCCTCCTTCCTCTCCCTCTCACCCCTGCTCTTCCTTTCACTCCCTCCTCTCCCTCTCACCACCTCCTCTCCCTCTCACCCACCTCCTCTCCCTCTCACCCACCTCATCTCCCTTTCACCACCTCCCCTCCCTTTTCATCCCACCCTCATCCCCCTCTCACCCCACCCCCTCCTCTCCTTCTCACCCCTCCCCTCTCCCTTTCACCCACCCCTCCTCCCTCTCACCCCACCCTCTCCTCTCCTCCTCACCCCACCTCCTCTCCCTCTCACCCCCTCCTCTCCTTTTTGCCCCACCTCCTCTCCCTCTCCCTCCCTCCTCTCCCTCTCACCCCCTCCTCTCCCTCTCACCCACCTCCTCTCCCTCTCACCCACCTCATCTCCCTTTCACCCACCTCCTCTTCCTCTCATCCACCTCCTCTTCCTCTCACCCACCTCCTCCTCCCTCTCACCCCTTCCTCTCTCTCTCACTCCTTCCTCTCCCTCTCACCCCTTACTCTCCCTCTCACCTCTTTCTCTCCCTCTCACCTCTTTCTCTCCCTCTCACCCTCTCCTCTTCCTCTCACCCCTTCCTCCTCTCCCTCTCACCCCTTCCTCTCCTTCTCACCCCTTCCTCTCCCTCTCACCCACCTCCTCTCCCTCTCACCCCCCTCCTCTCCCTCTCGCCCACCTCCTCTCCCTCTCATCCCCTCCTCTTTCCCTCCTACCCAGCTCCTCCCTCCACCCACCTCATCTCCCTTTCACCCACCTCCTCTCCCTCTCTCACCCACCCTCCCTATCCTTTCACCCACGTCCTCTCCTTCTCCCCACCCACCTCCTCTCCCCTTCACCCCCTCTCCCTCCCACCTCCCTCTCCCTCCTCACCCAACCTCCTCTCTCTCATGCCTCCTCTCCCTCATCACCCTCCTCTCCCTCCCTCACCCACCCTCCCTCTCTTGCTCCTCTCCCTCTCCCACCTCCCTCCCTCTCCCCACCCATCCCCCTCTCACCCCTCCTCCTTCTCACCCCTCCTCTCCCTTTCACCCACCTCCTCTCCCTCTCACCCACCTCCATCCTTTTCACCCACGTCCTCTCCCTTCTCTCACCCACTCCTCCTCTCCCTCTCTCACCCCTCCTCTCCCCCTCCTCACCCCCCTC
>NW_024721207.1:0-9098 GCF_018991925.1 Homarus americanus | reverse complement strand
ATAACAAAGGCCCCTCATCGAGTATAACAAAGTCCCCTGATCGAGTATAAGAAAGGCCTCTGATCGAGTTTAACAAAGGCCCCTCATCGAGTATAACAAAGTCCCCCGATCGAGTATAACAAAGTCCCCTGATCGAGTATAACAAATTCGCCTGATCGAGTATAACAAAGCCCCCTCATCGAATATAACAAAGTCCCCTGATCGAGTATAACAAAATCCCGTGAACGAGTATAAGAAAGTCCCCTGATCGAGTATAACAAAGGCTCCTGATCGAGTATAACAAAGGCCCCTGATCGAGTATAACAAAGTCCCATGATCGAGTATAACAAAGTCCCCTCATCGAATATAACAAAGTCCCCTGATCGAGTATAACAAAGTCCCCTGATCGAGTAGAACAAAGTCCCCTCATCGTGTATAACAAAGGCCCCTCATCGAAAGTAACAAAGTCCCATGATCGAGTATAACAAAGTCCTCTCATCGAATATAACAAAGTCCCCTGATCGAGTGTAACAAAGTTCCCTGATCGAGTAAAACAAAGGCCCCTGATCGAGTATAACAAAGGCCCCTGATCGAGTATAACAAAGTCCCATGATCGAGTATAACAAAGTCCCTTCATCGAATATAACAAAGTCCCCTGATCGAGTATAACAAAGTCCCCTAATCGTGTATAACAAAGTCCCCTGATTGAGTATAACAAAGGCCCCTGACAGAGTTTAACAAAAGCCCCTGATCGAGTATAACAAAGTCCCCTGGTCGAGTATAACAAAGGCCCCTGATCGAATATAACAAAGGCGCCTGAACGAGTATAACAAAGGCCCTGATCGAGTATAACAAAGTTCCTGATCGAGTATAACAAAGCCCCGGATCGAATATAACAAAGCCCCTGATCAGAATAACAGTGTCCCTGAACGAGTATAACAGCCCCTGATCGAGTATAAGAAAGTCCCATGATCGAGTATAACAAAGTCCCTCATCGAGTATAACAAAGGCCCTGATCGGGTATAACAAAGTCCCAGTGATCGAGCATAACAAAAGTCCCTCATCGAATATAACAAAGTCCCCTGATCGAGTATACCAAAGTCCCCTAATCGAGTAGAGCAAAGTCCCCTCATCGAGTATAACAAAGGCCCCACATCGAGTGTAACAAAGTCCCATGATCGAGTATAACAAAGTCCCCTCATCGAATATAACAAAGTCCCCTGATCGAGTATAACAAAGTTCCCTTATCGAGTATAACAAAGGCCCCTGATCGAGTATAACAAAGGCCTCTCATCGAGTTTAACAAAGTCCCATGATCGAGTATAACAAAGTCCCCTCATAGAATATAACAAAGTCCCCTGATCGAGTATAACAAAGTCCCCTGATCGAGTAGAACAAAGTCCCCTTATCGAGTATAACAAAGGCCCCTCATCGAGTGTAACAAAGTCCCATGATCGAGTATAAACAAAGTCCCCTCACTAACAGTAACAAAGTCCCTGATCGAGTATAAAGTAACAAAGTTCCCTGATCGAGTATAACAAAGGCCCCTGATCGAGTATAACAAAGGCCCCTGATCGAGTATAGCAAAGTCCCCTAATCGAGTAGAGCAAAGTCCCCTCATCGAGTATAACAAAGGCCCCTCATCGAGTGTAACAAAGTCCTATGATCGAGTATAACAAAGTCCCCTCATCGAATATAGTAAAGTCCCCTGATCGAGTATAACAAAGTTCCCTGATCGAGTATAACAAAGGCCCCATATCGAGTATAACAAAGGCGCCTGATCGAGTATAACAAAGTCCCATGATCGAGTATAACAAAGTCCCCTGGTCGAGTATAACAAAGTCCCCTCATCGAATATAACAAAGTCCCCTGATCGAGTATAACAAAGTCCCCTGATCGAGTATAACAAAGTCCCCTGATTGAGTATAACAAAGGCCCCTGATAGAGTTTAACAAAAGCCCCTGATCGAGCATAACAAAGTTCCATGGTCGAGTATAACAAAGGCCCCTGATCGAATATAACAAAGGCGCCTGAGGAGTATAACAAAGGCCCCTGATCGAGTATAACAAAGTTCCCTGATCGAGTATAACAAAGCCCCTGGATCGAATATAACAAAGTCCCCCTGATCGAGAATAACAAAGTCGCCTGATCGAGTATAACAAAGACCCCTGGTCGAGTATAACAAAGGCCCCTGATCGAGTATAACAAAGGCCCCTGATCGAGTATAACAAAGTCCCATGATCGAGTATAACAAAGTCCCCATCGAAGTAACAAAGTCCGCTGATCGAGTATAACAAAGTCACCTGATCGAGTATAACAAAGTCCCCTCATCGAATATAACAAAGTCCCTTGATCGAGTATAACAAAGTCCCCTGATCGAATATAACAAAGTTCCCTGATCGAGTATAACAAAGGCCCCCTGATCGAGTATAACAAAGGCCCCTAATCGAGTATAACAAAGTCCCCTAATCGAGTAGAGCAAAGCCCCCTCATCGAGTATAACAAAGGCCCTCATCGAGTGTAACAAAGTCCTCGCTGACGGAGTATATAACAAAGTCCCTCATCGAATATAACAAAGTCCTGATCGAGTATAAACAGTTCCCTGATCGAGTATAACAAAGGCCCCATATCGAGTATAACAAAGGCCCCTGATCGAGTATAACAAAGTCCCATGATCGAGTATAACAAAGTCTCCTGGTCGAGTATAACAAAGTCCCCTAATCGAGTAGAGCAAAGTCCCCTCAGCGAGTGTAACAAAGTCCCCTGATCGAGTATGACAAAGTCCCATGATCGAGTTTAACAAAGGCACCTCATCGAGTGTAACAAAGTCCCATGATCGAATATAACAAAGTCCCCTCATCGAATATAGCAAAGTCCCCTGATCGAGTATAACAAAGTTCCCTGATCGAGTATAACAAAGGCCCCTGATCGAGTATAACAAAGGCCCCTGATCGAGTATAACAAAGTCCCCTGATCAAGTCCATCGAGTATAACAAAGGCCCCTCATCGAGTGTAACAAAGTCCTATGATCGAGTATAACAAAGTCCCCTCATCGAATATAACAAAGTCCCCTGGTCGAGTATAACAAAGTTCCCTGATCGAGTATAACAAAGGCCCCATATCAAGTATAACAAAGGCCCCTGATCGCGTATAACAAAGTCGCATGATCGAGTATAACAAAGTCCCCTGGTCGACTATAACAAAGGCCCCTAATCGAATATAACAAAGGCGCCTGAACGAGTATAACAAAGGCCCTTGATCGAGTTTAACAAAGGCCCCTGTTCGAGAATAACAAAGGCCTCTAAAAGAGTATAACAAAGGCCACTTTTCGAGTATAACAAAGTCCCCTGATCGAGTATTACAGAGTCCGCTGATTGAGGATAATAGAGTCCCCTCATCGAGTATAACAAAGGCCACTCATCGAGTATAACAAAGTCCCATGATCCAGTATAACAAAATCCCCTTATCGAATATAACAAAGTCCCCTGATCGAGTACAACAAAGTCCCCTGATCGAGTATAACAAAGGCACCTGATCGAGTATGACAAAGTCCCCTGATCGAGTATAAAAGAGTCCACTGGTCGAGTATAACAGACTGCCCTAATCGAGTGTAACAAAGTCCCCTGATCGAGTATAACAAAGTCCCCTGATCGAGTATAACAAAGGCCTCTCATCGAGTTTAACAAAGGCCCTTCATCGAGTATAACAAATTCGCCTGATCGAGTATAACAAAGCCCCCTCATCGAGTATAACAAAGTCCCTTGATCGAGTATAACAAAATCCCCTGAACGAGTATAAGAAAGTCCCCTGATCGAGTATAAGAAAGTTCCCTGATCGAGTATAACAAAGTCCCCTGATCGAGTATAAAACCCTGATCATAGCAATGTCCTATGATCGAGTATAACAAAGTCCTCATCGAATATAACAAAGTCCCCATCGGTATAACAGTCCCCTGATCGAGTAGAACAAAGTCCCCTCATCGAGTATAACAAAGGCCCCTCATCGAGTGTAACAAAGTCCCCTCATTGAATATAACAAAGTCCCCTGATCGAGTATAACAAGGTTCCCTGATCGAGTAAAACAAAGGCCCCTGATCGAGTATAATAAAGTCCCCTGATCGAGTATAACAAAATCCCGTGAACGAGTATAAGAAAGTCCCCTCATCGAGTATAACAAAGTCCCCTCATCGAGTATAACAAAGTCCCCTCATCGAGTATAACAAAGTCCCCTGATCGAGTATAACAAAGTCCCCTGATTGAGTATAACAAAGGCCCCTGATAGAGTTTAACAAAAGCCCTTGATCGAGTATAACCAAGTCCCCTGGTCGAGTATAACAAAGGCCCCTTATCGAATATAACAAAGTCTCCTGAAAGAGTATAACAAAGGCCCCTGATCGAGTATAACAAAGTTCCCTGATCGAGTATAACAAAGCCCCTGAATCGAATATAACAAAGTCCCCCTGATCGAGAATAACAAAGTCCCCTGATCGAGTAAATGTTATCTCTGATCAAGTATAACAAAGGCCCGTGATCGAGAGCAACAAAGACCCCTGGTCGAGTATAACAGAGGCCCCTGATCGAGTATAACAAAGGCCCCTGATCGAGTATAACAAAGTCCCATGATCGAGTATAACAAAGTCCCCTCATCGAATATAACGAAGTCCCCTGATCGAGTATAATTAAATCCCCTAATCGAGTAGAGCAAAGTCCCCTCATCGAGTTTAACAAAGGCCCCTCATCGAGTGTAACAAAGTCCCATGATCGAGTATAAAAAAGTCCTCTCATCGAATATAACAAAGTCCCCTGATCGAGTATAACAAAGTTCCCTGATCGAGTAAAACAAAGGCCCCTCATCGAGTATAACAAAGGCCCCTAATCGAGTATAACAAAGTCCCATGATCGAGTATAACAAAGTCCCTTAATCGAATATAACAAAGTCCCCTGATCGATTATAACAAAGTCCCCTGATCGAGTATAACAAAGTCCCCCGATTGAGTATAAAAAAGGCCCCTAATCGAGTTTAACAAAAGCCCCTGATCGAGTATAACAAAGTCCCCTGGTCGAGTATAACAAAGGCCCCTGATCGAATATAACAAAGGCGCCTGAACGAGTATAACAAAGGCCCCTGATCGAGTATAACAAAGTTCGACGATCGAGTATACCAAAGCCCCTGGATCGAATATAACAAAGTCCCCCTGATCGAGAATAACAAAGTCCCTTGATCGAGTATAACAAAGCCCCCTGATCAAGTATAACAAAGGCCACTGATCGAGAATAACAGAGACCCCTGGTCGAGTATAACAAGGCCCCTGATCGAGTATAACAAAGGCCCCTGATCGGGTATAACAAAGTCCCATGATCGAGTATAACAAAGTCCCCTCATCGAATATAACAAAGTCCCCTGATCGAGTATACCAAAGTCCCTTAATCGAGTAGAGCAAAGTCCCCTCATCGAGTATAACAAAGTCCCATGATCGAGTATAACAAAGTCCCCTCATCGAATATAACAAAGTCCCCTGATCGAGTATAACAAAGTCCCATGATCGAGTATAACAAAGTCCACTGATTGAGTATAACAAAGGCCCCTGATCGAATTTAACAAAAGCCCCTGATCGAGTATAACAAAGTCCCCTGGTCGAGTATAACAAAGGCCCCTGATCGAATATAACAAAGGCGCCTGAACGAGTATAACAAAGGCCCTTGATCGAGTACAACAAAGTTCCCTGATCGAGTATAACAAAGCCCCTGGATCGAATATAATAAACTCCCCCTGATCGAGAATAACAAAGTCCCCTCATCGAGTATAACAAAGTCCCCTCATCGAATATAACAAAGTCCCCTGATGGAGTATAACAAAGTCTCCTCATCGAGTTTAACAAAGTCCTCTAATCGACAATAACAAAGGCCCTGATCGAGTATAACAAAGGCCCCTGATCGAGTATAACAAGGGCCCCTGATCGAGTATAACAAAGTCTCCTCATCGAGTTTAACAAAGTCCTCTAATCGAGAATAACAAAGGCCTCTGATCGAGTTTAACAAAGGTCCCTGTTCGAGTATAACAAAGGCCTCTAAAAGAGTATAACAAAGGCCACTTTTCGAGTATAACAAACTCCCCTGATCGAGTATTACAGAGTCCGCTGATTGAGGATAACAGAGTCCCCTCATCGTGTATAACAAAGGCTACTCATCGAGTATAACAAAGTCCCATGATCCAGTATAACAAAGTCCCCTTATCGAATATTACAAAGTCCCCTGATCGAGTACAACAAAGTCCCCTGATCGAGTATAACAAAGGCCTCTGATCGAGGTTAACAAAGTCCCCTGATCGAGTATAACAAAGTCCCCTCACCGAGTATAACAAAGTCCCCTGGTCGAGTATAACAAAGTCCCCTGATCGAGTATAACAAACTCCCCTGGTCGAGGAAAACAAAGTCCCCTGAACGAGTATAACAAAGGCCCCTGATCGAGTATAAGAAAGTCCCATGATCGAGTATAACAAATTCCCTCATCGAATATAACAAAGTCCCCTGATCGAGTATAACAAAGTCCCTTGATCGAGTAGAACAAAGTCCCCTCACCGAGTATAACAAAGGCCCCTCATCGAGTATAACAAAGTCCCAAGATCGAGTATAACAAAGTCAACTCATCGAATATAACAAAGTCCCCTGATCGAGTATAACAAAGTCACCTGATCGAGTATAACAGAGTCCCCTCATCGAGTATAACAAAGTCCCCTCATCGAATATAACAAAGTCCCCTGATCGAGTATAACAAAGTCCCATGATCGAGTATAACAAAGTCCCCTGATTGAGTATAAGAAAGGCCCCTGATCGAGTTTAACAAAAGCCCCTGATCGAGTATAACAAAGTCCCCTGGTCGAGTATAACAAAGGCCCCTGATCGAATATAACAAAGGCGCCTGAACGAGTATAACAAAGGCCCTTTATCGAGTATAACAAAGTTCCCTGATCGAGTATAACAAAGCCCCTGGATCGAATATAATAAACTCCCCCTGATCGAGAATAACAAAGTCCCCTGATCGAGTATAACAAAGTCCCCTCATCGAATATAACAAAGTCCCCTGATGGAGTATAACAAAGTCTCCTCATCGAGTTTAACAAAGTCCTCTAATCGACAATAACAAAGGCCCTGATCGAGTATAACAAAGGCCCCTGATCGAGTATAACAAGGGCCCCTGATCGAGTATAACAAAGTCTCCTCATCGAGTTTAAACAAAGTCCTCTAATCGAGAATAACAAAGGCCTTTGATTGAGTTTAACAAAGGTCCCTGTTCGAGTATAACAAAGGCCTCTAAAAGAGTATAACAAAGGCCACTTTTCGAGTATAACAAAGTCCCCTGATCGATTATTACAGAGTCCGCTGATCGAGGATAACAGAGTCCCCTCATCGAGTATAACAAAGGCCACTCATCGAGTATAACAAAGTCCCATGATCCAGTATAACAAAGTCCCCTTATCGAATATAACAAAGTCCCCTGATCGAGTACAACAAAGTCCCCTGATCGAGAATAACAAAGGCCTCTGATCGAGTTTAACATAGGCCCCTCATCGAGTATAACAAAGTCCCCTGATCGAGTATAACAATGTCCCCTGATCGAGTATAACAAATTCGCCTGATCGAGTATAACAAAGCCCCCTCATCGAATATAACAAAGTCCCCTGATCGAGTATAACAAAATCCCGTGAACGAGTATAAGAAAGTCCCCTGATCGAGTGTAACAAAGTCCCCTGATCGAGTATAACAAAGTTCCCTGATCGAGTATAACAAAGGCTCCTAATCGAGTATAACAAAGGCCCCTGATCGAGTATAACAAAGTCCCATGATCGAGTATAACAAAGTCCCCTCATCGAATATAACAAAGTCCCCTGATCGAGTATAACAAAGTCCCCTGATCGAGTAGAACAAAGTCCCCTCATCGAGTATAACAAAGACCCCTCATCGAAAGTAACAAAGTCCCATGATCGAGTATAACAAAGTCCTCTCATCGAATATAACAAAGTCCCCTGATCGAGTATAACAAAAGTTCCCTGATCGAAGGTAAAACAAGGCCCCTGATCCGGAGAGTATAACCAAAAGGCCCTGATCGAGTATAACAAGTCCCACTTGATCGAGTATAAAAAAGTCCTTCATCGAAGAATATAACAAGTCCCTGATCGAGTATAACAAAGTCCCTAATCCGAGTATAACAAAGTCCCTGATTAGCAGGTATAACAAAAAGGCCCCTGATCCGGAGTTTAACAAAGCCCTGATCGAGTATAACAAAAGTCCTGATTAAAGGTATAACAAAGGCCCCTGATCGAATATAACAAAGGCGCCCTGAACGAAAGGTATAACAAAGACCCCCTGATCCGGAAATATAAACAAAGTTCTGATCGAGTATAAGCAAAGCCCCTGGATCGAATATAACAAAGTCCCCTGATCCGAGAATAGCAAAGTCCTGATCGAGTATAACAAAGCCCCCTGATCAAGTATAACAAAGGCCACTGATCGAGAATAACAAAGACCACTGGTCGAGTATAACAAAGGCCCCTGGTCGAGTATAACAAAGGCCCCTGATCGGGTATAACAAAGTCCCATGATCGAGTATAACAAAGTCCCCTCATCGAATATAACAAAGTCCCCTGATCGAGTATACCAAAGTCCCCTAATCGAGTAGAGCAAAGTCCCCTCATCGAGTATAACATAGGCCCCACATCGAGTGTAACAAAGTCCCATGATCGAGTATAACAAAGTCCCCTCATCGAATATAACAAAGTCCCCTGATCGAGTATAACAAAGTTCCCTTATCGAGTATAACAAAGGCCCCTGATCGAGTATAACAAAATCCTCTCATCGAGTTTAACAAAGTCCCATGATCGAGTATAACAAAGTTCCCTCATCGAGTATAACAAAGTTCCCTGATCGACTATAACAAAGTCCCCCTGATCGAGAATAACAAAGTCCCCTGATCGAGTATAACAAAGCCCCCTAATCAAGTATAACAAAGGCCACTGATCGAGAATAACAAACACCACTGGTCGAGTATAACAAAGGCCCCTGATCGAGTATAACAAAGGCCCCTGATCGGGTATAACAAAGTCCCATGATCGAGTATAACAAA
>NW_024721206.1:0-9185 GCF_018991925.1 Homarus americanus | reverse complement strand
TGTAATGATTGTTTGTCAGACCAAAGTTTACAGCCCAGAATTATGTCACATGTAACAGCAAGCACTACAGACCTCGTGGCACCACCACATCCCGGGTTGACACACCTCAGGTCGACCCTAGGGACTTGACCTCGTCCGCTAATGACTTGAGTTAGCAGGGTGACCTACAACCGCACCTGACCAAGACACCTGGGCAGGACGACACCTGCACACAACCGTCCAGACCTGACACTAGGGAACCAGAATTCTCACCACCACTCGATCAGCTCTACCCGGCGTCATGACCTTAGTAATTCAAGGACCCGCTAATTAGCCAGCACTCCTGTTGACCCAACAACCCGGTCAAGACACACCCAGTTCAGTAGGAGAGGTCACCCCCCGGCTCGACCAATATATAGGGGCTGGAGCTCCTCTCACGCAGAGAGTGTCTGTAACCAGGAAGGGCCAGCTACCACGTCCCCGAGTCCCGCTCGAGAGAAGCCCGCCACTAAGTGTAACGAAGTCTCAGCCCGGGTCCATCGACAAAGTGCTGTCAACTCCACGTGTAACAGTAAGTGCTGGCTGTGTAGACTGTAGAAGTGCAGTGATCCCGAACCTCCCCAACGATCGACTTAGTGAAGTGCCCATTCTAATTGTGAGGTTAGGTTATACGACCATACCATAGTCTATCATAAATTGTGAACGAACCCCTCCTATTAATCCCCCCCCCTATTGAACTAGTAAAATAAAGCTGTAACACTCATTGGTGTTTTATATACTACACTTGTACTGTGCCTGTGTTAATATACAGTGTTGACATCACACCCTCGAGACACGCTACCATTTCCTCTCGCTATAATACTCTACTACTATAAACTCCTAACTTACCTCTTCATGTGAGATTTTGTCTCATTACAATATCAAATTACTTTATGAAATACCGTATATCTTGTAGTAAATAACAAATAATAATTTAACATGAAAGTGAAGAATATAACAAAGTGATAAGGTCTACATTATTTTACCTGAAATACTGAACTGTCAACCCGTCCAGTACTGCCCCGTAAGACCCAGTGGCGAGTTACGGACGGACAGAACCATTGCTATACCGTACAGTATATCCCCAAACTTTCGGTCCGGGAGGAATACTGAGAGAAATAAATTTACCGCCGGTCAACAACGCTCCTGATACAGTAAAACGAATGACTTTCTGTCTTCATAAAACTTACAAACATTGGTGTTTGATGCAAGCTTAGGAAAATGTGGCATCCCTAAAAATTACACCGAAAAATACTTTATGTTCTTGAAACACGAGGAGGTGGTCTAATGCTCCCGAGGTGTGAGGTGTGAGGACGTTCCTGAGGCATGAGTGTGAGGACGTTCCTGAGGCATGAGTGTGAGGACGTCTGCAAGGATGAGGACGTCTTGAGGCAAGGAGGAGGATGCTCCTGGAGGGGTGGGCTGAGGAGGAGACGTTCGAGGTATGAGTGAGGATGTCTTGAGGGAAGTGCACGTTCTTTAAACTGCTGTAAACGAGAAAACCCAGACTTGTTTCATATGATGAATGTGCTGACAACCAAATGAAATATGATAATCTCACGCACTTCCGAGATATGAAAAGAATGTCCCACGAAGAGCTGTTTTAACTCACACTTACCTGGAAAAAGAAAAGGAAAAATATAGTTGACATTACCTGCCGTCTAACCCCACCCCACAAGCCTATATGATTATTAACACTTAACTTACAGGAACAACTAGGACAGAACTAATGATCTTAAGCATTAGTTTATGCCAAATGAATGATTAAGAGAACTTGTTCAATATGTCAACAACACAACAGAGGGATAGTTACCTTGTGCTGGTGGGACCCCTGGTGCCATACAGGGTCACCTCATGGCACCTCCTGCAACACTGAGAGACTTCACAGCACTTCACAGCACTTTTCTACACCGTATGAAAATTGTATGTTGCTTGGACACTTTTTAACTATTCAAGACTTCGAGGCTTTATGACACTTTATGACACTATGAAACTATATGGCTTTTTAAGGGACTTTAGGTCATTGGCACTTACGGCACTTCATGACCCTTTAGAACACTTTGACACGTTAGAAAAATTCATGACATCTTCTTAACGCGGACACTTTACTACACTTATAAACACTTTACGTTCCTTACGAATACCTTATGATACATGTGATCACTTCACAATAATTAGGGAAATTTTACGGCACTTAAAATCAATTTTTTTAAACCTACACTGAGACGCTTACTGTACAGTATAACTACTTTACGACACTTATAAATACTTTATGACACTAATAACTACTTTACGACACTTATAAAACCTTCATGACGCTTACAAACACTTTGTGACACTTTAACTACTTTACGACACTTATAAACACTTTACTACACTAACAAACACTTGCCGATACTTTTCAGTCCTCGTCAGTTTGAGTCTTCACTTCACCGGCTATAAGCCTTCGTGTACGTCCTTACCGGCACTGAGGTACAGACAACACTGTGTGTCTTGCTAGAGGCCTCTGTTGACATTCTCAAATACAGCGAAACAACGAAGCAGATTCAAGACTTGAGCGAACCGACCAAACCTCGTCCCAGTGTTATAACGGACTGAGTTCGGTCTTGTTTTACTCATTCGTTTCTCCACACATGTAGCTTTAGAGATCTTTGTCTTTATCTGTTCTAATTATAAAGTATAAGGCAATGTATTACACAAGATTATATGCCAATATTTTAGTTCGTATAATGACTCATGTTTGGATGATTGAGTCTGATGTATCGAAAAGCTGTTCCTGAACCCTCGAACACTTCCGTCTCGATGTCTCAAAGTGGTGACAGTCAACTGGTGACGAAAAGTATCCAAAATTATCTATTTTGTTTATCCCGCTTTATTTGCTTACCAAAAACAAACAAATAAACAAACGGAAATAAGATAAATCTGTATTAAATACAACAAATAACGATAAAACACATTTTAAATTATTTTCTTATTCCGAAAGTCAACGGTTTCGAAGACGTGTGTGATGTCTGAGGACGACCAACCCAGACCACGACTAAACCAACAGTCTCCACACACGTGTCTGGTATAGTGTGTGGTTTAATATTACAATATAACTAACTAATTAACTCATTAACCAAGTTACAACAGGTAGAGCCACAACAGGTAGAGCCACAACAGGTAGAGCCACAACAGGTAGAGCCACAACAGGTAGAGCCACAACAGGTACGTGTTATTACATCTCTGGAGTAAAGAGAGGTCAAATGGCATCAATATCAGGGCAGTAAAAGGTCTCTTATTGCTATTTCGATTGTGATCAAATTGATATCATTTTGTACATGGTTTAATTAGAGTTAAAATTTGTATCCTGGTTGTATAAGACTTTTTCATTATTTTTCTACGAATTATTTATTTACCTTACGACTCTTTTCACAAAATAAATATACATATTATTTTTTTATTTTTCATTTAATTATTTTTAGTTCATGTGGGAGAATATATATTTTTGTGTGGGTATATGTGGGTATATGTGTATGTTTTTGTGGGTATATGTATTTTCGTATGTGTAAGGACGTAAATATATCTGTCAGTGTGATAAAATTACCAAAACACCTAACCATCTCAGTGACTCGGGCACGTGTCTCAAATTACTGTGTGAAGTGAGGTAAGAATGACAGGTAATAAATAGGAAAAGATAACATGAAGAATAGCCACCCTAGCTTAATCACCATAAGAATAAGTTGCTGCAATATATCCTAGGGAGAGAGAGAGAGCGAGCGAGAGAGAGAGAGAGAGAGAGAGCCAAGACACATCATCACCAGAATGTTGGAGGTTAAAGCAACTGTCTATTCAGAAATTAATTGTTGAATTTAGAACAGGTGAGGGAGCAGTGTCTGTCTGTCTGTATCTCTCTCTCTCTCTCTCTCTCTCTATAAGGACACACACACACACACAAACAATCACCACCACCAACACCACCACTACCACCATCACCACCACAACCACCACATACCTCCATCACCACCACACTAATGGTTGCCCCTCTTGTAACGAGGATGGCCGGCCCTAGGGCCACCTAGGAGTGAATTTGTTTAAGGTGTAGAAGCTGTCGCCAACACAACAACCACACCCTGAGTTAACGAGCTGCATGACCCAGTGTCAAGGAATAGTCCGAGAAGACCGGACAACTCGCCAACTGCACTGGCTAACCATTACCCTGGAACACAATCCGCAAGTCGATTAACATCCAGGTTCCCAATTACTGCTGGGAAGACAGAGGCTAATGGCGTAAAGAAACTTGACCATAGTTTCACCCTGCCCGGGGATCGAACCCGGAACCACTCGCTTGCGAGGCGAGCTTGCTGACCATTACACCACAGGTCGCCACACACTACCACCACCACCACCATCACCACCTCCATCACTACCACCAACACCACCACCACCACCACCACCAGTATATAACCCGGGTTTAATTCCTCCTGTAATATGACCTTACGACTGAGCTGCATCTCTCACCAGGAAATAATGTAGTGAAGACGAGGAGGAGGAGGAGGAGGAGGAGGAGGAGGAGAAAAATAATTAATTACATTACGACCGAAGGAACATTATATTATTATTGCTCTCTCTCTCTCTCTCTCTCTCTCTCTCTCTCTCTCTCTCTCTCTCTCTCTCTCTCTCTCTCTCTCTCTCTCTCTCTCTCTCCCTCCTCAGTGTCCATATATAAATATTATAATAATTCATGTAACACCACATCACTGGCCTTCCGGTGTTAATATAGAGGAGGTGCAGTGTGTTAACTCCAGGTAGACACCAACAACCAGGCAGCGGTGTTGAAGATCTCGTAAGTTACCTCTCTGTCTCTCTCTGTCTCTCACTCTGTCTATACCGTAATGTTGTAACTCAGTCACCAACAGCCTCGTGCCCAAGCCTTCAGTGTGGATATGAGGAGAGAGAGAGAGAGAGAGAGAGAGAGAGAGAGAGAGAGAGAGAGAGAGATAAGACACCTCAGTACCCGCCGCCACACAGTCTTGGGTCAATATTTACACTACTCAGGGCAGGTCGGGAGACTTTCACGTATATTTCACCAACATCTGTCTCAACGTTTATCTCTCACGAACGTTTTACAAACAAGGGAACGTTATAGTGTTGTCTTAACCCCAACATTAGTGCTCACAATAACAGTCACAATCCCACAATAACACAGTCCCACAAGCCCACAATACCACAGTCACAATCCCACAATACCACAGTCACAATCCCACAATACCATAATTACTCAACCACAATCAAGGTGTGTTTGTAAGATTGTCAACACACTCCAGTAAGAGTTGTATAGTTATAACTAATAAATACTTTCCTTTACCACAACAGAAAGACTTTTAAATCACGTTATCAAGTAGTAAGAGAACGTTATCAATATCACTTTCTTAATTCACAACTAAGTGATAATAAATAACATGTTTAAATCACAGAGGAGATTAATATAAATAAAATGTAACACACAACAAGATTTCTGAATTGTTTTCAATATTCTGAATAAATAGATGGAGCGGCTTGCATGCCTTACTCAGTGACATAAGCTCCTGCCTCCGTCACTAACCCGTAAGCAAGTTGGAAACAAACCACACCAGCACAAGACCTCTAAACCACGCACTTGATTTACTCAATCACCGGCTGTTTATATTTCCTCTTCACGCGGGAGTAAGAGCGAGTAAAGCACTTTCTTCCCACGAGAGAAAGTAGTAGTTAAATTGCTTTCTCCACTCAGTGTAAGAGAGTTAAAATTACTTTCACTCCCCCTAGTCTCTGGCTGAGGGAACTCTGAGTATGTCACACCTCCTCTCTCTCTCTCTCTCTCTCTCCCTCCTTCTCTTCCTCCTCCTCTTCTCTCCCTCCCTTCTTCTCCCCTCCTTCCTCTCCTTACACCCTCCACTAAATATCTGAAGGCAACATAAACATCTCGCTTTCAGAACTTTGTCTCACCTTATCGTGGTAACTTTCGCCTCCTACTGAATTTCCTGCTAAGGTTTAAAAGCTCTTGTTTAAATTAGTTGTATCTGAGGTAATGTTTATATACTCACTTCCTAGTTCTTTCTTGCCATAGAGTTACTGAGGCATCGTAAATATTAACTAAGTCTTTTTAAGTCTTTCTGGTGTCTCCTGCATGCACTGTACACACTATAGATGAAGAATATCCTAACTACTCTCACTATCCTAATTTAGCTGTGATTTGGTTATTTTATTATAGTAAATGACGCCTTAAAATTTAATATGTGAGAATTAATTATTTGGGATTATTGAAATATAGAAAAGTTAGCCCTAATTGGGGAAAAAATGCCAGCGAGCTTTTTGCAGCTTAATTGAGTGATTATCCGTATTGTGCATTACACACACACACACACACACACACACACACACACACACACACACACACACTCTTTGTATTAGTTGTCAGCAGGTCAGTGGAATGAACTTTACTATATGTTAGAAGTCAAAAGAGAAACAGAACATTTAAGTGAACACGGACTCAAGCAACACGTTTTACACAACACAACACAACACAACAAGAACATGGACTATTTCATACATTGTTATTAGGGATTTAAATGATCTTTTCTCATCACACGTACACTCGGAAACCATAATCTCTAGCCCACCTGGGTCGGTGCTGGAGGTTAGTACAGTATCCTTTCTGGACGGGGGCCCACTCTAACTATCACGAGGCAACACACGCACGAACACACACAGTCATAGTACGGCTGTATAGATGATATTATGTATAAATATAATATGTGGCATTTTATACTCTGCATTATCTTCATTATATATGAACACGAAGAAAAATTACCATAGGTTGTAGTTACGAAAGTATGAATGGAAATAAACACTTCCAAACCACCCAGTGAGTCCACACAACGTTTACAGCGCTTCCACCACACCCCATCTATATCTTTTATTTCCCATCATTCGCGTAACTATATGAAAAAGAGTGTTTAATTTAACTACATGTGGATCAGTCACTCCTCATTTGACACACTTATAGTAACTCTCACGGGGCAACATACACACGAACACACAAGTTATGATATGAACCCTTCCAGGCTTCACTATCATTATCATGTTATGTTCATTGAGCTCTGTATCTTGGTAACTAGTCATAGTATCAATACATGACAGTGTTATTAGTATAATATTGTAACTTTTGCCCTTCAGTTATTGTTGTAAATCATGGACAGGAAGGATACATATTGTAATATCAAGTGTATGGTTCGCTCAAAGCCACCCCAAGTCAGACAACGCGTCACACAAAGTTACACTGTGTGTGTGTGTGTGTGTGTGTTCTGTAACATTAAGCTTCATCCTTAGTAGGTAAGATGTTTCATAAAGAGGTTTCTCCCATTCGTCATTGTGAGCATCGTCCCAGAGCACATTGTTTCCATCACAGTCATATGAGTTGACATGTGTATGGAATAGCCATGTGGAGTAAGGCCCTGAGTCATGTGAGTCATTATTAGGTATTGTACAGTCCCCTTCACTGGTGCGTTTACAGGGGCTCGTCAGGTTGTGTGCAGTGTGGCAGCCCTGTGTTTGTTTACATTCGACAGAAGGAAACTCACAATACTATGAAATCAAAGTAAAACAATATTAAAACAAATATCTTAATGTAATGATTTGTGGAATGTGTATATGATGAGCCCCTGTAAACGCACTAGTGAAGGGGACTGTACATGACACTGGCGTTTTGATCCGATAAATATATCCGGATTGTTCCACACCATTAGGTTCCTATACAGCTCAGTCCATAGCTAAATAGATATTCAATTTACTGCAGTATACCTGCCATTGTTCACTGATGAAACATTGATAGAATTAATATTCATTACAGATATGACAGGTGTGTAGTGTGGTAAGTATTTGGTGAGACAGATGTGTAGTGTGACAGGTGTAGTATGATAGACGTGTGGTGTGACAGGTGTGTGTGTTGTGACAGGTGTGTGATGTGACAGGTGTTTAGCGTGGTGATATCTCAGTCGGGGAAGATTTTTAGTTCTTGCTCGGACCACCCGGGAGTACCTGGTCAATTGTACACAACCTTGGCGCCCAGGTAATATGTGTGTAAGGTTTCACGTCTCTAACTGCTGACGTTTTGGAGCTGTTTTAGTATTAGTATCCTTATTATTACCTCTATTATCGTAAATGTTTTTATTTATTTATTTTTTTACAATATGATAAATGCTAAAAGTTTGGGGACGTACTCTCTCTCTCTCTCTCTCTCTCTCTCCGGCGTTGGGTGATGTGAGGAGAAGGGAGATAGAGGGGTGCGAGAGGGAGAGGGAAAGGTATAGAGGCAGCGAGTGTAAGTGAAGGGGAAGCTAAGGTATATTGAGTCCATCTTGGCAAGAGTCCACTTTGGTCAAGGTCCGTCAACTGTAGCCCCGTGTAGATTACTTAATCAATCAACATAAAGAAACACATACATAGTTATTTCATCATCAAGACCAGGCTGGACATGATACATTAAATTAAAAAATAATAGGAATAATTAAATTAAAAGAATAGTCAAATATGAAACCAAAATACATGTAAAAATAATCAAATAGACGTCAAAAGTAACGTATCAAAATATTTCGTCTAATAGTTCAAAAAGTTAAAACACTTATCACATATTAACTGTCTTAATTTTTTGTTCTACTGGGAATAATCCACCCGGGCACAGGTCATCAACCCACAACGGGGAATACGGGGTGAAAAAATAATACACCAACCATAAGGGTCTCAAGAGCCTTAGGAGGTTAGTCGATACCTTATGTGTATCTATTGAAGGCTTCAGTATATACGAGGAAAGAGACGTCATAACTTGTTGGTCCTGCTGCTACGAGTCTCTGCCTCACACTGGAAACATCGACGCTGACGCAGGATGGTCATGCTCCAGTAAGTGATAGCTGTAAAGGATGAGCTAGACTATACGACACGAACTCCTGGTCCAAACTGAGCTACACAGAGTATTTAGAATTACGAGATCTTAAGTGACTCTTAGCTAAAGCCAATATACGATGCCTTGCAGCTATCGTACGTGAAATTGTATATAAGAGGCGACTGTAGATCTGTTGCGTCTGAGTCAATGATTTTAAAGATGTTACCCATCGTATTTTGGCTTTGGAAAATGACGCGACTGGATAGTT
>NW_024721205.1:0-29077 GCF_018991925.1 Homarus americanus | reverse complement strand
AACATCATCCCTCATCACTACATATAACACCATCCATCATCACTACATATAACACCATCCATCATCACTACAGATCGGTATAGTAGTTTCCGAGATTCTCGTGCGGACACACAAACACACACACAAACAAAAATACATACTTCTTTGTTTTATATATATAGATACAAGAAACAAAATCTTTAATTATTTATTAATTGTAAGTTTTAAGGTTTTCCTGGAACCATTGGCAGGAAATAAGGACACTTGAACCTTGAAAACTTACTGTCGTCATAATTATTTATAATAAACCTGTCGATGTTTATTTCCGGGTTAAAGTAAAAGCAAGGTTTTGTCTGGACTATTATCATATAGACAGTTGCTGGTTGACGATACTGAAGGCCTATACAGGTGTGTGGTGCTTGTGCTGGTGATGCTTCGTTTATGAGAGATAATCCCAGGAGTGAACTTTGTTCTGAAAGGACAAACAAAAAAAGTCATTAGTTATCGTTGTCTCGGAAGTGTTTATATGTCGGTCACTCTTGTGTTGTCGATGTTTCCACCCCACAGAGTTATTGCGTGAAGTGACACATTAGACTTCAATTAAAGATCCTCTCCTCTCCATATGGAAGCTGTTCACACCTCTTGACAGTATTTGGTCTGACATTTAGTTATAAAGGTCGTTTTTTGTCTAGTTCATCTTCCTATGAAAATTAACAATTCATATCACGTTTTAGAGTTGTATGTTCTTCAAGCCAATTAACACAGTACAGGTAACACCAGAGTCAGGCAGGTACAGTGTTAAGCGTCGTGGTCTACTGCTGTCTTACTGAGTAACGATGATGAAGTAAAGTGGAAAATGACTTTGCCATGAGAGAGGAGAGGAAAGAGAGAAGGAAAGAATAGAAACGGGAAGTAAAGTAGTAGGGAGTAATAGCAGGTGGGCTGTCCACCTAGCTGAGTCGAGGTGATTGGTTGGGGTGGTGGCCATACACAGCACGCTCCCGCTCGCTCAAGGGAGGCTGGGGTGGGGGGAGCTAAGCTAGTTAGGCATTCAGTACTGTATTGTGTGTTAATTTATGTAAGTTAAATGGTGGTGTTATTTTTTCATGTATTGTATAAAGTGAGTCTCTTTTTTATATAATAACTCACCTGAAGTGTCGCCCCAGGAAAAGGTAACAGAGACCTTAATGACACAGGTAGATTGTCACTCCCCTCGCCGCCCAGCGTATCCCACCTGAAGATTAACCATCCCGGCGATACCTGGGGGGGTGGCTTAAGTATAATATATACTCTTATATAATAATGTTGATGCTATAATACACTGGCAGTCATAGTACAGTACATGTGTTGCCTTTATTGAGTTGAGTTTTGTATTTTTAGAAAAAGAGAGAGAAATATGAGCAACATAATATGGAGAGAGAGAGAGAGAGAGAGAGAGAGAGAGAGAGAGAGAGAGTGTATTACATTGCCACACCTGATTCCTTCCTGGTGTATATTTTTACCACCTCTGGTACAACTGTGTCTCTTGCTGATCTATTTTGCACTGTCGCTTCCTGCCTTTCATCTTCCACCTTTCATCTTCTCCTTCATCTTCTTCTCCCCATCGTCTTTCTCCTCCATCTTACCCCTTCATCTTCCCTCCCTTCATCCTCCCTTCCATCTCCCCCATTCATTTCTTCCCCCTTCATCTTCCTTTCCCCTTTATTTTACCCCTCCATCTTCCCTCCTTTTACCTTCCTCCTTCGGTCTTCTCCTTTCTTTTCCACCAATCTCCTTACCTTCCACTGCTGTCTTAGTCCATTACTGTTTTAAGAAATTTAGTTTTTTTCAAGGATTTCGATATTTCATTCACTTACAATTCTTTTTTGTTTTAATTTCATTTTCTCACTCTTGATTCAAGTGATTCAAGAGATGCAGATAATTTGAAATATCCAGCCCTTATAATGTCTTTAGTGCCTCTTAAACTTGGGTAAATATTATTCCATTAAGTTTATAAACAAATACACGACTCAGACACGTTGGTATTATAATCACAAAGCAAAGATATCGAGAAGTTGTGACGCTTCATCTGTACAACCAGTTGAGAATAAACTTTCCTTCTCTAAAAGTTACAAGAAATGAGGGAGAGTTTCTCGCCAGGGGGCGCAGCGCTGTGAGAGAAGAATTAAATAAGCCTGATTAGCTAAGAAGACGACCAGGGGTAAGAAATGGTCCGTCTGGAGGATGTGGTTCAGGAGGTGAGGTGAAGATATAAACCTCGAAGACGTCATAAAACACAGAGATGACACTATTTCTAACCTTCCCAAGTCTCTGGTGGGTGGCAGGTGATCACCAACATGAAATACACCAACATGAAATACACCAACATGAAATACACCAACATGAAATGCGCCAAAATGAAATAGAAGATGCCAAGTGAGGTTGATTATGACTCAGACAGTAACCATAGCAGGACCTAAAAACAGCCAAGACTGTTCTAAAATGAGAACTTAAATTATAATTTCTGCCCAAGAGTGCGAGTGAGTGAACTTTAATTTCCATTATAGTACAGTATAAAACTTCAATGAGTTTATCTTCAACGTGATCTTAAATTTTAGTGGGTGAATTTTTTCATTGGATAATTAAGTCTTTGAGAATAACATTTTAAGGCGGCCATTTAGTGTCATCATGCTGTAAGATGTAGATACGCTCCAAAAACTATGTTTACGATTTTGTGTTAGACGATATGACACAACAGACAAAGTATTTTGACGACCCTACCGAGACAACAGGAGTCACAGTGTTCATTTTGAAATTCATCGGTCTCCTCCATAAAGGCACTTTTGGAGTGTTTGTTTACAACTGCTAGTGGTTAATGTGATGCAGCAGTGTACAGCTCATAGTCCATAAGGTGTTTCTTAGGCCAGACCCTTGAGAGTACAGTGGGTGGTTACACTACTCACCTGCCTTACACTCTCCCTGATGCTTTTGTTAGATGTTGAAACAGGAACTGTGGATCAACCTGTACAGCTTCTCCTTTTACATTCACACAAACAATAGATTTAACATGTTGCCTAAGTACTTTGATGAAACAATAAGCACAAATGTGTTATCGTCATGATCCGCCTTATGTGATTATATTGCCAGTTGATGTGGGCCCGACCTTGTTTTGACACACTGACTGGCCTCGTGTTAATTTATTCTCCCTTAACATACTTTTTTCGTACCTGAACTCCTCGACCGAACGCTCTTAAAGTTTGTAGAGAAGTTGAAACGGGTCTTATTGATATTCGTGTAGGCAGATTGATAGAGGTCCCAGCAATAAGAGAGTACAGCTGGGTCCTGCTGGAGACACTGAACACATTTCAGTTATTACATCTGGAAATACACGATCACTCACCAAAGAAAACGAAGACAATTTTACCAACTAATATGGTCGAGGTTCTGTAGATATGGGCCACAGCTCACGTACGGTCGCTATCTGATCTTCTCGACCAGTGTAACAAGAAAGATCTTTACAAACACTATAATATGTAGTCAACGTGCAGTGACTCAGTAATAACTTATTGCTCTTTTGATTCAAGTGTTCGACAACAAGCCGAATATGTTCCCTCTGTTCCTTTGACTATCTTGTGTGTACGATCTTGTGGACTGGGGCGTGATCACGATCAATGGTTGTCCCACTCACTCACTCACTAGGTTTCCTGCCATCTCTTACCCATGAAATTAGATTAAATCTGCCCTGTCGTATCCTCTTTACCTATCCTATCCCCCTTGTCTCTATTAACCTTAATATATCATCACTCTCTCTCCCCTACTCTCCTTCCCTGCTTCCTCTACCACTATCTCCACCTCCTCTTTCCTTCCCCTTCCACAATTATTATATCCTCATATCTATGTCTGTCATTCTCTTTATCTGTTCCTACTTTTTTCACTATATCTCTCTATCCCCTCAGCCTAAATCACAATGGCTACAAGAACGAGAGCTTGTGTTGGTAAAAGAGGAATTTTTGAACACCATGACAAATGTATATTTTTGATGACTTAGGGAGAACGTGTGGCGTGATTAGTGTAGAAGAGGAGATTGTCACACCCTTCTACCCAGTTTTGTTAGTCTCTTATGCCCCACCCTGCCAGTCCTCATACCCTACCCTTCTAGTTCCTCATACCCTACCCTGTTAGTCCCTCATACCCTACCCTGTTAATCCCTCATACCCTACCATTCCAGTCCCTCATATTCCACCCTACCAGATCCTCATACCTCACCCTTCCAGCCTGTCTTTGTGTCCCAACCAAATTAAGTTCTGTAAAAATCTACCTAATGTCTTTCGCCTTTCCTTACCATCATCTCCCAATTGGTTGTCTTGTAAATAGTAGATCGATGCCCTGGAGTCTCTGGTAGTTTCAATAAGTCTGGAGCCCAACTCATTAAGGAACTTCAGGGTGCTGTCATGCTGGGGAGGGATGGAGAGGGAGCTGCATTATGCTGTCATGCAGGGGAGGGAGGGAGAGGGAGCTGCATTATGCTGTCATGCTGGGGAGGGGGGAGAGGGAGCTGCATAATGTTGTCATGCTGGGGAGGGAGGGAGAGGGAGCTGCATTATACTGTCATGCTGAGGAGGGAGGGAGGGAGAGGGAGCTGCATTATGCTGTCATGCTGGGGAGGGAGGGAGAGGGAGCTGCATTATGCTGTCATGCTGGGGAGGGAGGGAGAGGGAGCTGCATAATGTTGTCATGCTGAGTAGGGAGTGAGAGGGAGCTGCATTATCCTGTCATGCTGGTGAGAGAGGGAGAGGGAGTTGCATTATGTTGTCATGCTGGGGAGGGAGGTAGAGGGAGCTGCATTATGCTGTCATGCTGGGGAGGGAGGTAGAGGGAGCTGCATGATGTCAAGTGCTGGAAGGGGAGGGAGAGGAAGGCATTGTTGTCATGCTCGGGAAGGAGGAGAGGGAACTGCCTTTTATGCTGTCAAGCTGGGAATGGAGGGAGAGGGAGCTGCATTATGTTGCTCATGTTGGGGAGGGATGGAGAGGAAGCTGCATTATGCTGGGTCAAGTGCTGGGGAGGGAGGGGAGAGGGAGCTGCACGGTGATGTCATGCTGGGGAGGGAGGGAGGAGAGGGAGCTGCATTATGCTGTCATGCTGGGGAAGGGAGGGAGGGAGAGGGAGCTGCATTATGCTGTCATGCTGGGGAGGGATGGAGAGGAGCTGCATTATGTTGACATGCTGGGGAGGGAGGGAGAGGGAGCTGCATAATGTTGTCATGCTGGGTAGGGAGTGAGAGGGAGCTGCATTATCCTGTCATGCTGGGTAGAGAGGGAGAGGGAGTTGCATCATGTTGTCATGCTCGGGAGGGAGGGAGAGGGAGCTGCATTATGCTGTCATGCTGGGGAGGGAGGGAGAGGGAGCTGCATTATGATGTCATGCTGGGAAGGGAGGGAGAGGAAGCTGCATTATGCTGTCATACTCGGGAAGGAGGGAGAGGGAACTGCATTATGCTGTCAAGCTGGGGATGGAGGGAGAGGGAGCTGCATTATGCTCTCATGCTGGGGAGAGAGGGAGAGGGAGCTGCATTATGCTGTCATGCTGAGGAGGGATGGAGAGGGAGCTGCATTATGCTGTCATGCTGGGGAGGGAGGGAGAGGGAGCTGCATTATGCTGTCATGCTGGGGAGAGAGGAGAGAGGGAGCCACTATGCTGTCATGCTGGGGGAGGGAGGGAAGGAGAGGGAGCTGCATTATGCTCTCATGCTGGGAAGAGAGGGAGAGGGAGCTGCATTATGCTGTCAAGCTGGGGAGGGAAGGAGAGGGAGCTGCATTATGTTGACATGCTGGGGAGGGAGGGAGAGGGAGCTGCATAATGTTGTCATGCTGGGTAGGGAGTGAGAGGGAGCTGCATTATCCTGTCATGCTGGGGAGAGAGGGAGAGGGAGTTGCATTATGTTGTCATGCTGGGGAGGGAGGTAGAGGGAGCTGCATTATGCTGTCAATTCGGGGAGGGAGGGAGAGGAGGTCGCATTATGCTGCATGCTGCATTAATATGATGCAGCATAACTCCAGCAGTCTCACTACAGCTTTGTATGTTTACTGTATGTTTACAGTCGAATGAAAACCTGAGAGACTAATCAATATAAGTCCTTTCATTATCATTGTCACGGACACGGACACAAGAATTCAATGGATCTAAGTAACGAAAATAAGGAATAATTTAAGTTGTTGTCAAAGACTTTCATATGATTATTGTTAATAACTGAAGGTCTTGGAACCATTTTATCACAACAAAGAAATATAATGCAGTAAAACATGGACAGTGACGAAGTACAATAAAGAACAAACACAAACTGTGACATAGAGAACATCCAAGATACAGGAAGACAAACAATAGTAAAATGACAAGGACAGTCATGAGGACACTGAAGGTGAAACTAACAAAAGATACCTGGAGGAGTTGTTATAAATATTGATTTATGTTTTTAACTTTTTGTACTTTTTGAAGATTTTGTTTTCTCCATAATACAAAAATATCGGTTAATATTCGTTTTTATTCCAATAGGTATTTGGCATTTTTTTACCATTATCACTAGGATTATTTTCAGGTTAGGTCAGGTGAGGTCAGGTAAGGTAGGTTAAAGAATACCAAAATAAAAAAATAAAAAATTATCTACCAATTGGGGAAATTGGGATGAAAAATTTTTTTTACCCAATTTTCTCCAAGAGGTGTAAGATGATCTTGCAGCTTCATACAAATTCACTAAACAACAATAATAATCCAAGAGTTAGTAAGGCATCACCTGGTCATGTTAAGCCCACCTGGTGAAGATAAACATGTTGATAATGTTTGTATCGTGACTGAACCACCTCACACAGCAGCCCTGAGGCTTTAGGCCACTGACTTAAGTGCTTACATTATACAAAATAACGCTCTGTAATGGCTGATGATGCTGTTTTGGTTGTCTAATTGTAGTTTCCAACACGGTAATTACAGCAGGTATCTTTTTATTATCCTGCCATTAAAATAATTAAAATAATTAAGTGAATTTATAGACTTACGTAACATCATGAAAGTATAAACCGATGAATTAAAATTAAATAATTATCTTATAAAACAACTAATCTATTTAATTTTCCCTTGAGAGTTAAAGGGATAAAATACACACTAACTGGAGTCTAACTAACCTGGTGTGACTCCTCTCCGCCCCACCCAACACATAATCATCCACTCCAGGTAACCTTACACCGCCTAATGGAGCCAAACCTAATAGAATCACACCGAACTTATCCAAATAAACTTTTCAGTGGGTAACCTTGACTCTACCACACCTTGGCTTTAGACGCTAGTATAAGTCTGGCTGGAGGGACCGTAGTCATTATAAGGGAAGCGTTTTAATAATAGCTATTACCTGCCTCCCGTTAACACTAATGAAATGTTCCTAAAATTAAACAAACTACAATTAAATCCAAATCCTTTTGAATATTTACATAATTTACTGGAGTGTTTCATTATGTTAGTGTGGGGGGCGTTTGTTGTGGCCGGGACTCCTCTTCAGATAATATAAATACAGATATGTTGTTTTAATAAGTAATCTCTTAATGAAAATGTAGAGAAAATTGGTCAACAAATCTTAACAGTTATCCTGATTTCTTAAAGAACAATAGAGGAATAAGAAGAGGAGGAGGAGGGAAAGAAAAGAAAGCATAAAGAAAACAATATAACAAAGATGAACAACAGAGAAAAAATGAAGAGTAAGATGAAAGAAACTTAGACTGATCAAAAAGACGTATATCAATCTGATTAAAACTAATCACTATATTAGATCAGATCAGATCAGATCAAGGTTAGGTTAGTTTTGGTTAGATAAGGTCAGGTTAGGCTAGGCTAGGCTAGGCTAGGCTAGGCTAGACTTGTTTTACACAAGGTTAGGTTAGGTTAGGTTAGGTCAGGTTAGACTAGGCTAGCCTAGGCCAAGGTGGGTGGAGCTTTGCTGACGTCAGTAGGCAGACTTCCTCGCCTACCTCTCACCTCTTATAAACAGAACATTTTATGGTTCTATATACTGTACTTTGTTATCTCAGTATCTCACATAGAAAATAATACTAATAGAGAGTTTAATCTTGCATATAACTTTAGCTAAGGACACCAGTCAGTGTGGTGGGTGATACACAGAAGGAAAGGTTAAAAGAAAAACAATGTATTTCAGTTATAGTCTTGTATTTAAATAACTGCAGCTTAAGATAGGGTAATGATGACTATATATACAGTTGCCTACAGGAGTTCTTTTCCTCCCTGTTTGTCCATTATACTAATAATGTAGACATGAGGTGACAGGAGTTATGACTTCATATGATAAGTGTTACAGCCACTGACAACAGATTATCAGATTATGGGTGGTGGGGTGGGGGGGGGCAGTTAGAGCAGGTGATCACAGGTGCTGCCTTTGCCTCCAGGTGTGAGTGATGTGACAGGAATTATGACCTCACAAGACAAGTGTTACCTTCACTGACACTTGTTTCATCAAAAGATTAAACACGTAGACGTTTACAGTCATCCATAGACTCACATTTATGGTACAACAGTTGCAGAAGTGCATGCAACACACCTGGTTCCACATTGAGCTGAGAATCCAACGATGCAGTGTACTGATAGATGGGAAACGAAATTGACTTCTATCAGGCAAGTAGTGATAAGCTTTCGGGCTTAAGCTGCGAAAGGTCAGTACTCGACTGATATCCTCCTCAGACCAGTATATTACAGGGACACCAGTTGAGAACAAAATCACTTGGGAAGAGAAAAAACTACTAAAAACATCATTAGTCGCAGCAGTAGCCTTGATAAAAGTATTTTCTCTTTGGTCTTGCAAATAAATCCTCTCCTTCTCCCATCCTTTTTTTTTCTCAGTGAGAGGAACATCTCTCTCCCTCCTTACATCATCCAGTTCACGTTGTAAATCCACAGTGATCAGAACTGGTCTCTCTTCCTCTGACTTGTCTGCTACTATTAATGTTCCTATGTCCAATAGGGCACAGAGAGAGAGAGAGAGAGAGAGAGAAAGAAAGAGAGAGAGAGAGAGAGAGAGAGAGAGAGAGAGAGAGAGAGAGAGAGAGAGAGAGAGAGAGAGAGAGAGAGAGAGAGAGAGAGAATTGTAACTATGTACAATTGCCTACAGGATAACCTTTCCTCCCTGTTGTGCTCATTATATTAATAATGTAGACATTAGGTGAGGTTCTTAGATTAGACTTTTTGTGCAAGAGATAGGAAACGTAGGACTTAGGTGTGTTCTCCTGTGGCTGGGATAGGGCATGTAGCTGAGAGGATAGATAGAGTCTTGTCAGGGGAAGTACCAATCCGGTAGTGTGTCTTAGAGTAGGAGGCAACGACATAGGAAAGGTTAGGAGTGAGGAACTTTTCAGCAGGTATAGGGAGGCATTAGGGAAGATTAGTGATAGGGTAGGGAACCCAATAGTATGTGGTGTCTCGTCTAGAAGAGGAGTTGGCGGTGAAAGGCTGTCCAAGGCAATTGCTATAAATTGCCGACTGGAATAAAAAAAACATTGTGTAAGCAATGGTTGGGCGTTCATTGATAACTGGCGACGATTCTACGGCAACGACTACCTGTACAGTCGTGACGGGGTACACTTGTCTGGAGCGTGAAATTGTCACTCCGAAGGGGAAGTTTCGCCAGTAGATAGAGGGGAGTATAATTGGTTACTCAGAACAAGGGGTAAAACAGGACCAGGGAAGGGTAGGTTTAAATGTGTACTATACAAACAGTAGGAGCATTAGAAATAAAATAGACTTGCTGAGAGCGGTTGTATGTACTGAGAATGTAGACGTCATAGTAGCCACCTAAACCTGGATGAATCTGGCGAGCAAGAACTTTTTATCTGAGTAACACAAAGAAGGGTACAACCTTTTTCACAAGGACAGGGAAGGTAGGAAGGGGGGAGGAGTTGCACTCTTCGTCAGAGATACATTAAAATGGTGCATTAATAATACAATAAAGGGTGAAATAGGAACTGAGTCTGTATGGGTAGAAATGGCAGAAAGAAGCGAAAACTAATTATGGGAGTGATTTACCGGCCCCCAAGTCTTGGGAAAGAAGCAACTCAGCCCATATGGCAGGAAATGAGTAGGGCAGCAATATACAACAACCTATGCATTATGGGGGATTTCAACTTCAGAAATATTGACTGGGACAACATTGTAGGTGACTATGAATCTGAAGACTTCCTAGACGCAGTACAGGACAATTTTTTGAATCAACTAATTACAGAACCTACTAGAGGTGACAATATATTAGACCTAGTATGAACAAATAAAGAAAATATTATATGAGAGATCACAATAGGGGAAGAACTTGGGAACAGTGATCACAGAGAAATCAGGTTTACCCTAATTTAAAGTTAGTTTAACACCTTCTGAAATTAGTTTAACACCATTTGAAGTTAGTTTAATGCCATTTTAAGTTAATTTAATACCATTTAAAGTTAGTTTAGCGCCATTTGAAGTTAGTTTAACGATATTTGAAGTTAGTTTAATGCCATTTGAAATTAGTTGAACGCCATTTGAAGTTAGTTTAACGTCATTTGAAGTTAGTTTAACGCCTTTTGAAGTTAGTTTAACGCCAATTGAAGTTAATGTAACGCCATTTGAAGTTAGTTTAACGCCATTTGAAGTTAGTTTAACATCATTTGCAGTTAGTTTAACGCCATTTAAAGTTAGTTTAACGACATTTGAAGTTAGTTTAAAGCCATTTGAAGTTAGTTTAATGCCATTTAAAGTTAGTTTAACGCCATTTAAAGTTAATTTAACGTCATTTAATGTTAGTTTAACGCCATTTGAAGTCAGTTTAACGCCATTTGAAAAACGTTTACTGCCATTTCAAGTAAATTTAATGCCATTTAAAGTTAGTTTAACACCTTTTGAAGTTAGTTTAACACCATTTGAAGTTAGTTTAATGGCATTTAAAGTTAGTTTAGCGCCATTTGAAGTTATTTTAACGCCATTTGAAGTTAGTTTAACGCCATTTAAAGTTCATTCAATGCCATTTAAAGTTAGTTTAAGGCCATTTATAGTTAGTTGAATGCTATTTAAAGTAAGTTGAACGCTATTTAAAGTTAGTTTAACGCCATTTGAAGTTAGTTTAACGCAATTTGAAGAACGTTTTCTGCCATTTCAAGCACGTTAAACGCCATTTAAAGTTAGTTTAATGCCATTTAAAGTTAGTTTAACGCCATTTAAAGATAGGTTTACGTCATTTCAAGTTAGGTTAATGCCATTTAAAGATAGTTTAGCGCCATTTGATGTTAGTTTAACGCCATTTGAAGTTAGTTTGATGCCATTTGAAGTTAGTTTAACGCCATTTGATGTTAGTTTAACGTCATTTGAAGTTAGTTTAACGCCATTTGAAGTTAGTTTAATGCCATTTGAAGTTAGTTTAACGGCATTTGAAGTTAGTTTAACGCAATTTGAAGTTCGTTTAATGCCATTTAAAGTTAGTTTAACGCCATATATAGACAGTTGAATGCTATTTAAAGTAAGTTGAACGCTATCTAGAGTTAGTTTAACGCCATTTGAAGAACGTTTACTGCCATTCGAAGCACGTTTAACGCCATATAAAGTTAGTTTGACTTCATTTAAAATCTGTTTAATACCAAATGAAGTTAGTTTAACGCCATTTGAAGTTAATTTAACACCATTTGAAGTTAGTTTAATGCCATTTAAAGTATTTTTTTTGTCATTTCAAGTTAGTTTAATGCCATTTAAAGTTAGTTTAGCGCCATTTGAAGTTAGTTTAACACCTTTTGAAGTTAGTTTAATGCCATTTGAAATTAGTTTAACGCTATTTGAAGTTAGTTTAACGTCATTTGAAGTTAGTTTAACGCCTTTTGAAGTTAGTTTAACACCAGTTGAAGTTAGTTTAACTCCATTTGAAGTTAGTTTAATGCCATTTAAAGTTAGTTTAATGCCATTTAAAGTTTGTTCAATGCCATTTAAATGAGGTTGAACGCCATTTAAAGTTAGGTGAACACCATTGGAAGTTAGTTTAATGCCTTTAAAGTTTATTTAATGCCATTTAAAGTTAGTTGAACGCTATTTAATGTTAGTTGAACGCAATTTAAAGTTCGTTTAACGCCATTTGAGGTTAGTTTAATGCCATTTGAAGTTAGTTTAACGCCATTTGAAGTTATTTTAACGTCATTTGCAGTAATTTTAACGCCATTTAAAGTTAGCTTAACACCATTTGAAGTTAGTTTAATGCCATATGAAGTTAGTTTAACGAAATTTGAAACGCATTTAACGCTATTTAACGTTTGTTTCACGCTATTTGAAGTTTGTTTACTGCCATTTGAAGCACGTTTAACGCCATTTACAGTTAGTTTAACGACATTTCAAGTTAGTTTAATGCCATTTAAAGTTAGTTTAACACCTTTTGAAGTTAGTTTAACACCATTTGAAGTTAGTTTAATGCCATTTAAAGTTAGTTTAACGCCATTTAAAGTTAGTTTAACGTTATTTGCAGTTAGTTTACCGCCATCATAAGTTACTTTAACGCCATTTAAGGTTAGTTTAATGCCATTTAAAGTTAGTTTAACACCTTTTGAAGTTAGTTTAGCACCATTTGAAGTTAGTTTAATGCCATTTAAAGTTAGTTTAACGCCATTTAAAGTTAGTTATACGTCATTTCACGTTTGTTTAACGCCATTTGAAGTTAGTTTAACGTCATTTGCAGTTAGTTTAACGCCATTAAAAGTTAGTTTAACGCGATTTGAAGTTAGTTTAATGCCATTTAAACTTAGTTTAACGCCTTTTGAAGTTAGTTTAATGACATTTAAAGTTAGTTTAACGCCTTTTGAAGTTAGTTTAATGCCAATTAAAGTTAGTTTAACGCCTTTTGAAGTTAGTTTAACACCATTTGAAGTTAGTTTAATGCCATTTAAGTTATTTTAACGCCATTTTAAGTTAGTTATACGTCATTTCAAGTTAGTTTAACGCTATTTGAAGTTAGTTTAACGTCATTTGCAGTTAGTTTAACGCCATTAAAAGTTAGTTTAACGCCATTTGAAGTTAGTTTAACGTCATTTGCAGTTAGTTTAACGCCATTTGAAGTGAGTTTAATGCCATTTAAATTTAGTTTAACGCCATTTAAAGTTAATTTAACGTCATTTGAAGTTAGTTTAACGCCATTTGAAGTTAGTTTAATGCAATTTGAAGAACGTTTACTGCCATTTGAAGCAAGTTAAACGCCATTTAAACTTAGTTTAATGCCATTTAAAGTTAGTTTAACACCTTTTGAAGTTAGTTTTACACCATTTGAAGTTAGTTTAATGCCATTTAAAGTTAGTTTAACGCCATTAAAGTTAGGTTTACGTCATTTCAAGTTAGGTTAATGCCATTTAAAGATAGTTTAGCGCCCTTTGAAGTTAGTTTAACGCCATTTGAAGTTAGTTTAATGCCATTTGAAGTTAGTTTAACGCCATATGAAATTAGTTTAACGTCATTTGAAGTTAGTTTAACGCCATTTGAAGTTAGTTTAATGCCATTTGAAGTTAGTTTAACGTCATTTGAAGTTAGTTTAACGCCATGTGAAGTTCGTTCAATGCCATTTAAAGTTAGTTTAACGCCATATATAGTTAGTTGAATGCTATTTTAAGTAAGTTGAACGCTATCTAGAGTTAGTTTAACGCCATTTGAAGAACGTTTACTGCCATATGAAGCACATTTAACGCCATATAAAGTTAGTTTCACTTCATTTAAAATCTGTTTAATACCAAATGAAGTTAGTTTAACGCCATTTGAAGTTAGTTTTTTGTCATTTCAAGTTAGTTTAATGCCATTTAAAGTTATTTTAGCGCCATTTGAAGTTAGTTTAATGCCATTTGAAGTTAATTTAATGACATTTGAAATTAGTTTAACGCCATTTGATGTTTGTTTTACGTCATTTGAAGTTATTTTAACGCTATTTGAAGTTAGTTTAACACCAGTTAAAGTTAGTTTAACGCCATTTGAAGTTAGTTTAACTCCATTTGAAGTTAGTTTAACGCCATTTAAAGTTCGTTCAATGCCATTTAAAGTTAGTTAAACGCCATTTATAGTTAGTTGAACGCTATTTAAAGTAAGTTGAAGGCCATTTAAATTTAGGTGAACACCATTTGAAGTTAGTTTAATGCCATTTATAGTATATTTAATGACATTTAAAGTTAGTTGAGCACAATGTAATGTTATTGAATGCAATTTAAAGTTAGTTTAGCCCCATTTAAAGTTGGTATAACGTCATTTGAAGTTAGTTTAACACCATTTAAAGTTATTTTTACTGCATTTAAAGCGCATTTATCGCCATTTAAAGTTTGTTTCACGCCATTTAAAGTTTCTCTAACGCAATTTAAAGTTCGTTTAACGCCAATTAAAGTTAGTTAAGGGCCATATAATGTTAATTTATTGTCATATAAAGTTAGTTTAACGCCATTTGAAGTTAGTTAACGCTATTTGAAGAACGTTTACTGCCATTTGAAGCACATTTAACGCCATTTATAGTTAGCTTAACGCCTTTTCAAGTTAGTTTAATGCAATTTAAAGATAGTTTAACACCTTTTGAAATTAGTTTAACACCATTTGAAGTTAGTTTAATGCCATTTTAAGTTAATTTAATGCCATTTAAAGTTAGTTTAGCGCCATTTGAAGTTAGTTTAACGATATTTGAAGTTAGTTTAATGCCATTTGAAATTAGTTGAACGCCATTTGAAGTTAGTTTAACGTCATTTGAAGTTAGTTTAACGCCTTTTGAAGTTAGTTTAACGCCAATTGAAGTTAATGTAACGCCATTTGAAGTTAGTTTAACGCCATTTGAAGTTAGTTTAACATCATTTGCAGTTAGTTTAACGCCATTTAAAGTTAGTTTAACGACATTTGAAGTTAGTTTAAAGCCATTTGAAGTTAGTTTAATGCCATTTAAAGTTAGTTTAACGCCATTTAAAGTTAATTTAACGTCATTTAATGTTAGTTTAACGCCATTTGAAGTCAGTTTAACGCCATTTGAAGAACGTTTACTGCCATTTGAAGCAGGTTAAACGCCATTTAAAGTTAGTTTAACGCCATTTCAAGTAAATTTAATGCCATTTAAAGTTAGTTTAACACCTTTTGAAGTTAGTTTAACACCATTTGAAGTTAGTTTAATGGCATTTAAAGTTAGTTTAGCGCCATTTGAAGTTATTTTAACGCCATATGAAGTTAGTTTAACGCCATTTAAAGTTCGTTCAATGCCATTTAAAGTTAGTTTAAGGCCATTTATAGTAAGTTGAATGCTATTTAAAGTAAGTTGAACGCTATTTAAAGTTAGTTTAACTCCATTTGAAGTTAGTTTACCGCAATTTGAAGAACGTTTACTGCCATTTCAAGCACGTTAAACGCCATTTAAAGTTAGTTTAATGCCATTTAAAGTTAGTTTAACGCCATTTAAAGTGAGGTTTACGTCATTTCAAGTTAGGTTAATGCCATTTAAAGATAGTTTAGCGCCATTTGATGTTAGTTTAACGCCATTTGAAGTTAGTTTAATGCCATTTGAAGTTAGTTTAACGCCATTTGATGTTAGTTTAACGTCATTTGAAGTTAGTTTAACGCCATTTGAAGTTAGTTTAATGCCATTTGAAGATAGTTTAACGGCATTTGAAGTTAGTTTAACGCCATTTGAAGTTCGTTTAATGCCATTTAAAGTTAGTTTAACGCCATATATAGATAGTTGAATGCTATTTAAAGTAAGTTGAACGCTATCTAGAGTTAGTTTAACGCCATTTGAAGAACGTTTACTGCCATTCGAAGCACGTTTAACGCCATATAAAGTTAGTTTGACTTCATTTAAAATCTGTTTAATGCCAAATGAAGTTAGTTTAACGCCATTTGAAGTTAGTTTAACACCATTTGAAGTTAGTTTAATGCCATTTAAAGTTAGTTTAGCGCCATTTGAAGTTAGTTTAACGCCATTTGAAGTTAGTTTAATGCCATTTGAAATTAGTTTAACGCCATTTGAAGTTAGTTTAACGCCTTTTGAAGTTAGTTTAACACCAGTTGAAGTTAGTTTAACTCCATTTGAAGTTAGTTTAACGCCATTTAAAGTTAGTTCAATGCCATTTAAAGTTAGTTTTTTGTCATTATAAGTTAGTTTAACGCAATTTAAGTTAGTTTAACTCCATTTAAAGTTTTTTCAATGCCATTTAAAGTAAGTTGAACGCCATTTAATGTTAGGTGAACACCATTGGAAGTTAGTTTAATGCCTTTAAAGTTTATTTAATACCATTTAAAAATAGTTGAACGCTATTTAATGTTAGTTGAACGCAATTTAAAGTTAGTTTAACGCCATTTGAGGTTAGTTTAATGCCATTTCAAGTTAGTTTAACGCCATTTGAAGTTACTTTAACGTCATTTGCAGTTATTTTAACGCCATTTAAAGTTAGCTTAACACCATTTGAAGTTAGTTTAATGCCATATGAAGTTAGTTTAACGAAATTTGAAACGCATTTAACGCTATTTAACGTTTGTTTCACGCTATTTGAAGTTTGTTTACTGTCATTTGATGCACGTTTAACGCCATTTACAGTTAGTTTAACGCCATTTCAAGTTAGTTTAATGCCATTTAAAGTTAGTTTAACACCTTTTGAAGTTAGTTTAACACCATTTGAAGTTAGTTTAATGCCATTTAAAGTTAGTTTAACGCCATTTAAAGTTAGTTATACGTCATTTGAAGTTAGTTTAACGCCATTTGAAGTTAGTTTAACGTTATTTGCAGTTAGTTTAACGCCACCAAAAGTTACTTTAACGCCATATAAGGTTAGTTTAATGCCATTTAAAGTTAGTTTAACGCCTTTTGAAGTTAGTTTAACACCATTTGAAGTTAGTTTAATGCCATTTAAAGTTAGTTTAACGCCATTTAAAATTGGTTATACGTCATTTCAAGTCAGTTTAACGCCATGTGAAGTTAGTTTAACGTCATTTGCAGTTAGTTTAACGCCATTAAAAGTTAGTTTAACGCGATTTGAAGTTAGTTTAATCCCATTTAAACTTAGTTTAACGCCTTTTGAAGTTAGTTTAATGACATTTGAAGTTAGTTTAATGCCATTTAAAGTTAGTTTAACGCCTTTTGAAATTGGTTTAACACCATTTGAAGTTAGTTTAATGCCCTTTAAAGTTAGTTTAACGCCATTTAAAATTGGTTATACGTCATTTCAAGTTAGTTTAACGCCATGTGAAGTTAGTTTAACGTCATTTGCAGTTAGTTTAACGCCATTAAAAGTTAGTTTAACGCGATTTGAAGTTAGTTTAATGCCATTTAAACTTAGTTTAACGCCTTTTGAAGTTAGTTTAATGACATTTGAAGTTAGTTTAATGCCATTTAAAGTTAATTTAACGCCTTTTGAAATTAGTTTAACACCATTTGAAGTTAGTTTAATGCCATTTAAGTTAGTTTAACGCCATTTTAAGTTAGTTATACGTCATTTCAAGTTAGTTTAACGCCATTTGAAGTTAGTTTAACGTCATTTGCAGTTAGTTAAACGCCATTAAAAGTTAGTTTAACGCCATTTGAAGTTAGTTTAACGTCATTTGCAGTTAGTTTAACGCCATTTGAAGTGAGTTTAATGCCATTTAAATTTAGTTTAACGCCATTTAAAGTTAATTTAACGTCATTTAATGTTAGTTTAACGCCATTTGAGGTTAGTTTAACGCAATTTGAAGAACGTTTACTGCCATTTGAAGCAAGTTAAACGCCATTTAAAGTTCGTTTAATGCCATTTAAAGTTAGTTTAACACCTTTTGAAGTTAGTTTTACACCATTTGAAGTTAGTTTAATGCCATATAAAGTTAGTTTAACGCCATTTAAAGTTAGGTTTACGTCATTTCAAGTTAGGTTAATGCCATTTAAAGATAGTTTAGCGCCATTTGAAGTTAGTTTAACGCCATTTGAAGTTAGTTTAACGCCATTTGAAGTTAGTTTAATGCCATTTGAAATTAGTTTAACGCCATTTGAAGTTAGTTTAACGCCTTATGAAGTTAGTTTAACACCAGTTGAAGTTAGTTTAACTCCATTTGAAGTTAGTTTAACGCCATTTAAAGTTAGTTCAATGCCATTTAAAGTTAGTTTTTTGTCATTACAAGTTAGTTTAACGCAATTTAAGTTAGTTTAACTCCATTTAAAGTTTGTTCAATGCCATTTAAAGTAAGTTGAACGCCATTTAAAGTTAGGTGAACACCATTGGAAGTTAGTTTTATGCCTTTAAAGTTTATTTAATACCATTTAAAGTAAGTTGAACGCTATTTAATGTTAGTTGAACGCAATTTAAAGTTAGTTTAACGCCATTTGAGGTTAGTTTAATGCCATTTGAAGTTAGTTTAACGCCATTTGAAGTTACTTTAACGTCATTTGCAGTTATTTTAACGCCATTTAAAGTTAGCTTAAAACCATTTGAAGTTAGTTTAATGCCATATGAAGTTAGTTTAACGAAATTTGAAACGCATTTAACGCTATTTAACGTTTGTTTCACGCTATTTGAAGTTTGTTTACTGCCATTTGAAGCACGTTTAACGCCATTTACAGTTAGTTTAACGCCATTTCAAGTTAGTTTAATGCCATTTAAAGTTAGTTTAACACCTTTTGAAGTTAGTTTAACACAATTTGAAGTTAGTTTAATGCCATTTAAAGTTAGTTTAACGCCATTTAAAGTTAGTTATACGTCATTTGAAGTTAGTTTAACGCCATTTGAAGTTAGTTTAACGTTATTTGCAGTTAGTTTAACGCCATCAAAAGTTACTTTAACGCCATTTAAGGTTAGTTTAATGCCATTTAAAGTTAGTTTAACACCATTTGAAGTTAGTTTAACACCATTTGAAGTTAGTTTAATGCCATTTAAAGTTAGTTTAACGCCATTTAAAGTTAGTTATACGTCATTTCAAGTTAGTTTAACGCCATGTGAAATTAGTTTAACGTCATTTACAGTTAGTTTAACGCCATTAAAAGTTAGTTTAACGCGATTTGAAGTTAGTTTAATGCCATTTAAACTTAGTTTAACGCCTTTTGAAGTTATATTAATGATATTTGAAGTTAGTTTAATGCCATTTAAAGTTAGTTTAACGCCTTTTGAAATTAGTTTAACACCATTTGAAGTTAGTTTAATGCCATTTAAGTTAGTTTAACGCCATTTTAAGTTAGGTATACGTCATTTGCAATTAGTTTAACGCCATTAAAAGTTAGTTTAACGCCATTTGAAGTTAGTTTAACGTCATTTGCAGTTAGTTGAACGCCATTTGAAGTGAGTTTAATGCCATTTAAATTTAGTTTAACGCCATTTAAAGTTAATTTAACGTCATTTAAAGCTAGATTAACGCCATTTGAAGTTAGTTTAACGCAATTTGAAGAACGTTTACTGCCATTTGAAGCAAGTTAAACGCCATTTAAAGTTAGTTTAATGCCATTTAAAGTTGGTTTAACACCTTATGAAGTTAGTTTTACACCATTTGAAGTTAGTTTAATGCCATTTAAAGTTAGTTTAACGCCATTTAAAGTTAGGTTTACGTCATTTCAAGTTAGGTTAATGCCATTTAAAGATAGTTTAGCGCCATTTCAAGTTAGTTTAACGCCATTTGAAGTTAGTTTAATGCAATTTGAAGTTAGTTTAACGCCATATGAAGTTAGTTTAACGTCATTTGAAGTTAGTTTAACGCCATTTGAAGTTAGTTAATGCCATGTGAAGTTAGTTTAACGTCATTTGAAGTTAGTTTAACGCCATTTGAAGTTCGTTCAATGCCATTTAAAGTTAGTTTAACGCCATATATAGTTAGTTGAATGCTATTTTAAGTAAGTTGAACGCTATCTAGAGTTAGTTTAACGCCATTTGAAGAACGTTTACTGCCATATGAAGCACATTTAACGCCATATAAAGTTAGTTTCACTTCATTTAAAATCTGTTTAATGCCAAATGAAGTTAGTTTAACGACATTTGAAGTTAGTTTAACCCCATTTGAAGTTAGTTTTATGCCATTTAAAGTTAGTTTTTTTTCATTTCAAGTTAGTTTAATGCCATTTAAAGTTATTTTAGCGCCATTTGAAGTTAGTTTAACGCTATTTGAAGTTAGTTTAATGACATTTGAAATTAGTTTAACGCCATTTGATGTTAGTTTAACGTCATTTGAAGTTATTTTAACGCCTTTTGAAGTTAGTTTACCAGTTAAAGTTAGTTTAACACCTTTTGAAGTTAGTTTAACACCATTTGAAGTTAGTTTAATGCCATTTCAAGTTAATTTAATGCCATTTAAAGTTAGTTTAGCGCCTTTTGAAGTTAGTTTAACGATATTTGAAGTTAGTTTAATGCCATTTGAAATTAGTTGAACGCCATTTGAAGTTAGTTTAACGTCATTTGAAGTTAGTTTAACGCCTTTTGAAGTTAGATTAACGCCAATTGAAGTTAATGTAACGCCATTTGAAGTTAGTTTAAAGCCATTTGAAGTTAGTTTAACATCATTTGCAGTTAGTTAAACGCCATTTAAAGTTAGTTTAACGACATTTGAAGTTAGTTTAAAGCCATTTGAAGTTAGTTTAATGCCATTTAAAGTTAGTTTAACGCCTTTAAAGTTAATTTAACGTCATTTAATGTTAGTTTAACGCCATTTGAAGTCAGTTTAACGCCATTTGAAGAACGTTTACTGCCATTTGAAGCAGGTTAAACGCCATTTAAAGTTAGTTTAACGCCATTTCAAGTAAATTTAATGCCATTTAAAGTTAGTTTAACACCTTTTGAAGTTAGTTTAACACCATTTGAAGTTAGTTTAATGGCATTTAAAGTTAGTTTAGCGCCATTTGAAGTTATTTTAACGCCATTTGAAGTTAGTTTAACGCCATTTAAAGTTAGTTCAATGCCATTTAAAGTTAGTTTAAGGCCATTTATAGTTAGTTGAATGCTATTTAAAGTAAGTTGAACGCTATTTAAAGTTAGTTTAACGCCATTTGAAGTTAGTTTAACGCAATTTGAAGAACATTTACTGCCATTTCAAGCTCGTTAAAAGCCATTTAAAGTTAGTTTAATGCAATTTAAAGTTAGTTTAACGCCATTTAAAGTTAGGTTTACGTCATTTCAAGTTAGGTTAATGCCATTTAAAGATAGTTTAGCGCCATTTGATGTTAGTTTAATGCTATTTGAAGTTAGTTTAATGCCATTTGAAGTTAGTTTAACGCCATTTGATGTTAGTTTAACGTCATTTGAAAATAGTTTAACGCCATTTGAAGTTAGTTTAATGCCATTTGAAGTTAGTTTAACGGCATTTGAAGTTAGTTTAACGCCATTTGAAGTTCGTTTAATGCCATTTAAAGTTAGTTTAACGCCATATATAGATAGTTGAATGCTATTTAAAGTAAGTTGAACGCTATCTAGAGTTAGTTTAGCGCCATTTGAAGAACGTTTACTGCCATTCGAAGCACGTTTAACGCCATATAAAGTTAGTTTGACTTCATTTAAAATCTGTTTAATGCCAAATGAAGTTAGTTTAACGCCATTTGAAGTTAGTTTAACACCATTTGAAGTTAGTTTAATACCATTTAAAGTAAGTTTTTTGTCATTTCATATTAGTTTAATGCCATTTAAAGTTAGTTTAGCGCCATTTGAAGTTAGTTTAACGCCATTTGAAGTTAGTTTAATGCCATTTGAAATTGGTTTAACGCCATTTGAAGTTAGTTTAACGTCATTTGAAGTTAGTTTAACGCCTCTTGAAGTTAGTTTAACACCAGTTGAAGTTAGTTTAACTCCATTTGAAGTTAGTTTAGCGCCATTTAAAGTTAGTTCAATGCCATTTAAAGTTAGTTAAACGCCATTTATAGTTAGTTGAACGGTATTTAAATTATGTTGAAGGCTATTTAAATTTAGGTGAACACCATTTGAAGTTAGTTTAATGCCATTTAAAGTTAGTTGAACACAATTTAATGTTAGTTGAACGCAATTTAAAGTTAGTTTAGCCCCATTTAAAGTTAGTATAACGTCATTTGAAGTTAGTTTAACGCCATTTGAAGTTAGTTTAACACCATCTAAAGTTATTTTTACTCCATTTAAAGCGCATTTAACGTCATTTAATTTTGTTTCACGCCATTTAAAGTATCTCTAACGCCATTTAAAGTTCGTTTAACGCCAATTAAAGTTAGTTTAAGGCCATTTATTGTTAATTTATTGTCATATAAAGTTAGGTTAACGCCATTTGAAGTTAGTTAATGCTATTTGAAGAACGTTTACTGCCATTTGAAGCACGTTTAACGACATTTATAGTTAGCTTAACGCCTTTTCAAGTTAGTTTAATGCAATTTAAAGTTACTTGAACACCTTTGAAGTTAGTTTAACACCATTTGAAGTTAGTTTAATGCCATTTCAAGTTAATTTAATGCCATTTAAAGTTAGTTTAGCGCTATTTGAAGTTAGTTTAACGATATTTGAAGTTAGTTTACTGCCATTTGAAGTTAGTTGAACGCCATTTGAAGTTAGTTTAACGTCATTTGAAGTTAGTTTAACGCCTTTTGAAGTTAGTTTAACGCCAGTTGAAGTTAGTGTAACGCCATTTGAAGTTAGTTTAACGCCATTTGAAGTTAGTTTTAACGTCATTTGCAGTTAGTTTAACGCCATTTAAAGTTAGTTTAACGACATTTGAAGTTAGTTTAAAGCCATTTGAAGTTAGTTTAATGCCATTTAAATTGAGTTTAACGCCATTTAAAGTTAATTTACCGTCATTTAAAGTTTGTTTAACGACATTTGAAGTCAGTTTAACGCCATTTGAAGAACGTATACTGCCAATTGAAGCACGTTAAACGCCATTTAAAGTTAGTTTAACCCCATTTAAAGTTAGTTTAATGCCATTTTAAGTTAGTTTAACACCTTTTGAAGTTAGTTTAACACCATTTGAAGTTAGTTTAATGGCATTTAAAGTTAGTTTAGCGCCATTTGAAGTTAGTTTATGGCCATTTGAAGATAGTTTAATGCCATTTAACGTTAGTTTAACACCTTTTGAAGTTAGTTTAACACCATTTGAAGTTAGTTTAACGTCATTTGAAGTTAGTTTAACGCCTTTTGAAGTTAGTTTAACACCAGTTGAAGTTAGTTTAACGCCATTTGAAGTTAGTTCAATGCCATTTGAAGTTAGTTTAACGCCATTTAAAGTTCGCTCAATGCCATTTAAAGTTAGTTTAACGCCATTTATAGTTAGTTGAATGCTATTTAAAGTAAGTTGAACGCTATTTAAAGTTAGTTTAACGCCATTTGAAGAACGTTTACTGCCATATGAAGCACGTTTAACGCAATATAAAGTTAGTTTCACTTCATTTAAAATCTGTTTAATGCCAAATGAAGTTAGTTTAACGCCATTTGAAGTTAGTTTAACACCATTTGAAGTTAGTTTAATGCCATTTAAAGTTAGTTTAATGCCATTTAAAGTTAGTTTTTGTCATTTCAAATTAGTTTAATGCAATTTAAAGTTCGTTTAGCGCCATTTGAAATTAGTTTAACGCCATTTGAAGTTAGTTTAATGCCATTTGAAATTAGTTTAACGCCATTTGAAGTTACTTTAACGTCATTTGAAGTTAGTTTAACGCCATTTGAAGATAGTTTAACACCAGTTGAAGTTAGTTTAACGACATTTAAAGTTTGTTTAACGCCATTTAAGTTAGTTTAATGCCATTTAAAGTTAGTTAAACGCCATTTATAGTTAGTTGAACGGCATTTAAAGTAAGTTGAAGGCTATTTAAATTTAGGTGAACACCATTTGAAGTTAGTTTAATGCCATTTATAGTATATTTAATGCCATTTAAAGTTAGTTGAACACAATTTAATGTTAGTTGAACGCAATTTAAAGTTAGTTTAGCCCCATTTAAAGTTAGTATAACGTCATTTGAAGTTAGTTTAACGCCATTTGAAGTTAGTTTAACACCATCTAAAGTTATTTTTACTCCATATAAAGCGCATTTAACGTCATTTAATTTTGTTTCACGCCATTTAAAGTTTCTCTAACGCCATTTAAAGTTCGTTTAACGCCAATTAAAGTTAGTTTAAGGCCATTTATTGTTAATTTATTGTCATTTAAAGTTAGGTTAACGCCATTTGAAGTTAGTTAACGCTATTTGAAGAACGTTTACTGCCATTTGAAGCACGTTTAACGACATTTATAGTTAGCTTAACGCCTTTTCAAGTTAGTTTAATGCAATTTAAAGTTACTTGAACACCTTTGAAGTTAGTTTAACACCATTTGAAGTTAGTTTAATGCCATTTCAAGTTAATTTAATGCCATTTAAAGTTAGTTTAGCGCTATTTGAAGTTAGTTTAACGATATTTGAAGTTAGTTTAATGCCATTTGAAGTTAGTTGAACGCCATTTGAAGTTAGTTTAACGTCATTTGAAGTTAGTTTACCGCCTTTTGAAGTTAGTTTAACGCCAGTTGAAGTTAGTGTAACGCCATTTGAAGTTAGTTTAACGCCATTTAAAGTTAGTTTAACGTCATTTGCAGTTAGTTTAATGCCATTTAAAGTTAGTTTAACGACATATGAAGTTAGTTTAAAGCCATTTGAAGTTAGATTAATGCCATTTAAATTTAGTTTAACGCCATTTAAAGTTAATTTACCGTCATTTAAAGTTTGTTTAACGACATTTGAAGTCAGTTTAACGCCATTTGAAGAACGTTTACTGCCAATTGAAGCACGTTAAATGCCATTTAAAGTTAGTTTAACCCCATTTCAAGTTAGTTTAATGCCATTTTAAGTTAGTTTAACACCTTTTGAAGTTAGTTTAACACCATTTGAAGTTAGTTTAATGGAATTTAAAGTTAGTTTAGCGCCATTTGAAGTTAGTTTAACGCCATTTGAAGTAAGTTTAATGCCATTTAAAGTTAGTTTAACACCTTTTGAAGTTAGTTTAACACCATTTGAAGTTAGTTTAACTTCATTTGAAGTTAGTTTAACGCCTTTTGAAGTTAGTTTAACACCAGTTGAAGTTAGTTTAACGCCATTTGAAGTTAGTTCAATGCCATTTGAAGTTAGTTTAACGCCATCTAAAGTTCGCTCAATGCCATTTAAAGTTAGTTTAACGCCATTTATAGTTAGTTGAATGCTATTTAAAGTAAGTTGAACGCTATTTAAAGTTAGTTTAACGCCATTTGAAGAACGTTTACTGCCAGATGAAGCACGTGTAACGCAATATAAAGTTAGTTTCACTTCATTTAAAATCTGTTCAATGACAAATGAAGTTAGTTTAACGCCATTTGAAGTTAGTTTAACACCATTTGGAGTTGCCATTTAAAGTTAGTTTAATGCCATTTAAAGTTAGTTTTTGTCATTTCAAGTTAGTTTAATGCAATTTAAAGTTAGTTTAACACCAGTTGAAGTTAGTTTAACGCCATTTAAAGTTTGTTTAACGCCATTTAAGTTAGTTTAACGCCATTTAAAGTTTGTTCAATGCCATTTAAAGTAAGTTGAACGCCATTTAAAGTTAGTTGAACACCATTGGAAGTTAGTTTAACGCCATTTGAAGTTTGTTTAATGCCATTTGAAGTTAGTTTAACGCCATTTGAAGTTAGCTTAACGTCATTTGTAGTTAGTGTAATGCCATTTAAAGTTAGCTTAACACCATTTGAAGTTAGTTTAATGCCATATGAAGTTAGTTTAACGAAATTTGGAATGCATTTAACGCTATTTATCGTTTGTTTCACGCCATTTGAAGTTTGTTTATGCAATTTAAAGTTTGTTTAACGCTATTTGAAGTTAGTTTAACGCCATATGAAGAACGTTTACTGCCATTTGAAGCACGTTTAAAGCCATTTACAGTTAGTCTAACGCCATTTCAAGTTAGTTTAATGCCATTTAACGTTCGTTTAACACCTTTTGAAGTTAGTTTAACACCATTTGAAGTTAGTTTAATGCCATTGAAAGTTAGTTTAACGCCATTTAAAGTTAGTTATACGTCATTTCAAGTTAGTTTAACGCCATTTGAAGTTAGTTTACCGCCTTTTGAAGTTAGTTTAACGCCAGTTGAAGTTAGTGTAACGCCATTTGAAGTTAGTTTAACGCCATTTAAAGTTAGTTTAACGTCATTTGCAGTTAGTTTAATGCCATTTAAAGTTAGTTTAACGATATATGAAGTTAGTTTAAAGCCATTTGAAGTTAGATTAATGCCATTTAAATTTAGTTTAACGCCATTTAAAGTTAATTTACCGTCATTTAAAGTTTGTTTAACGACATTTGAAGTCAGTTTAACGCCATTTGAAGAACGTTTACTGCCAATTGAAGCACGTTAAATGCCATTTAAAGTTAGTTTAACCCCATTTCAAGTTAGTTTAATGCCATTTTAAGTTAGTTTAACACCTTTTGAAGTTAGTTGAACACCATTTGAAGTTAGTTTAATGGAATTTAAAGTTAGTTTAGCGCCATTTGAAGTTAGTTTAACGCCATTTGAAGTAAGTTTAATGCCATTTAAAGTTAGTTTAACACCTTTTGAAGTTAGTTTAACACCATTTGAAGTTAGTTTAACGTCATTTGAAGTTAGTTTAACGCCTTATGAAGTTAGTTTAACACCAGTTGAAGTTAGTTTAACGCCATTTGAAGTTAGTTCAATGCCATTTGAAGTTAGTTTAACGCCATTTAAAGTTCGCTCAATGCCATTTAAAGTTAGTTTAACGCTATTTATAGTTAGTTGAATGCTATTTAAAGTAAGTTGAACGCTATTTAAAGTTAGTTTAACGCCATTTGAAGAACGTTTACTGCCAGATGAAGCACGTGTAACGCAATATAAAGTTAGTTTCACTTCATTTAAAATCTGTTCAATGACAAATGAAGTTAGTTTAACGCCATTTGAAGTTAGTTTAACACCATTTGGAGTTAGTTTAATGCCATTTAAAGTTAGTTTAATGCCATTTAAAGTTAGTTTTTTGTCATTTCAAGTTAGTTTAATGCCATTTAATGTTAGTTTAACGCCTTTTGAAGTTAGTTATACGTCATTTCAAGTTAGTTTAACGCCATTTGAAGTTAGTTTAACGTCATTTGCAGTTAGTTTAACGCCAGTAAAAGTTACTTTAACGCCATTTGAAGTTAGTTTAATGCCATATGAAGTTAGTTTAACGAAATTTGAAACCCATTTAACGCTATTTAACGTTTGTTTCACGCTATTTGAAGTTTGTTTACTGCCATTTGAAGCACGTTTAATGCCATTTACAGTTAGTTTAACGCCATTTCAAGTTAGTTTAATGCCATTTATAGTTAGTTTAACACCATTTGAAGTTAGTTTAATGCCATTTAAATTCAGTTTAACGCCATTTAAGGTTAATTTAACATCATTTAAAGTTAGTTTAACGCCATTTAAAGTTAGTTTAACGCAATTTGAAGAACGTTTACTGCCATTTGATGCACATTAAACGCCATTTAAAGTTAGTTTAATGCCATTTAAAGTTAGTTTAACACCTTTTGAAGTTAGTTTTACACCATTTGAAGCTAGTTTAATGCCATTTAAAGTTAGTTTAACGCCATTTAAAGTTAGATTTACGTCATTTCAAGTTAGGTTAATGCCATTTAGAGATAGTTTACCGCCATTTGAAGTTAGTTTAACGCCATTTGAAGTTAGTTTAATGCCATTTGAAGTTAGTTTAACGCCATTTAAAGTTAGTTTAACGCCATATGTAGTTAGTTGAATGCTATTTAAAGTAAGTTGAACACTATCTAGAGTTAGTTTAACGCCATTTGAAGAACGTTTACTTCCATATGAAGCACGTTTAACACCATATAAAGTTAGTTTCATTTCATTTAAAATCTGTTTAATGCCAAATGAAGTTAGTTTAACGCCATTTGAAATTACTTTAACACCATTTGAAGTTAGTTTAATGCCATTTAAAGTTAGTTTAATGCCATTTAAAGTTAGTTTTTTGTCATTTCAAGTTAGTTTAACGCCATTTAAGTTAGTTTAACTCCATTTAAAGTTTGTTCAATGCCATTTAAAGTAAGTTGAACGCCATTTAACGTTAGGTGAACACCATTGGAAGTTAGTTTAATGCCTTTAAGGTTTATTTAATGCCATTTAAAGTTAGTTGAACGCTATTTAATGTTAGTTGAACGCAATTTAAAGTTAGTTTAACGCCATTTGAAGTTAGTTTAATGCCATTTGAAGTTAGTTTAACGCCATTTGAAGTTAGTTTTACGTCATTTGCAGTTAGTTTAACGCCATTTAAAGTTAGCTTAACACCATTTGAAGTTAGTTTAATGCCATATGAAGTTAGTTTAACGAAATTTGAAACGCATTTAACGCTATTTAACGTTTGTTTCACGCTATTTGAAGTTTGTTTACTGCCATTTGAAGCACGTTTAACGCCATTTACAGTTAGTTTAACGCCATTTCAAGTTAGTTTAATGTCATTTAAAGTTAGTTTAACACCTTTTGAAGTTAGTTTAACACCATTTGAAGTTAGTTTAATGCCATTTAAAGTTAGTTTAACGCCATTTAAAGTTAGTTATACGTCATTTCAAGTTAGTTTAACGCCATTTCAAGTTAGTTTAACGCCATTTGAAGTTAGTTTAACGTCATTTGCGTTTAGTTTAACGCCATTAAAAGTTAGTTTAACGCGATTTGAAGTTAGTTTAATGTCATTTAAACTTAGTTTAACGCCTTTTGAAGTTAGTTTAATGACATTTGAAGTTAGTTTAATGCCATTTAAGTTAGTTTAACGCCTTTTGAAGTTAGTATAACACCATTTGAAGTTAGTTTAATGCCATTTAATTTAGTTTAACGCCATTTTAAGTTAGTTATACGCCATTTCAAGTTAGTTTAACGCCATTTGAAGTTAGTTTAACGTCATTTGCAGTTAGTTTAACGCCATTAAAAGTTAGTTTAACGCCATTTGAAGTTAGTTTAACGTCATTTGCAGTTAGTTTAACGCCATTTAAAGTTAGTTTAACGACATGTGAAGTTAGTTTAAAGCCATTTGAAGTTAGTTTAATTCCATTTAAATTTAGTTTAACGAATTTAAAGTTAATTTAACGTCATTTAAGGTTTGTTTAGCGCCATTTGAAGTTAGTTTAACGCAATTTGAAGAACGTTTACTGCCATTTGAAGCACGTTAAATGCCATTTAAAGTTAGT
>NW_024721204.1:15000-25675 GCF_018991925.1 Homarus americanus | reverse complement strand
ATATATAATAATAATGATAATAATAATAATAAAATGTATTAATACTATAATAATAATAATGATAATGATACACACACACACACACACACACACACACACACAATTATAATCATAATCATAATCATAATCATAACTTATAAAATGATGATGATGGCAATATCACACTACTATCATGGCCTCCAGCCTCCCCAACAGCCACACCTGCCACCATTTAACTCCACACAACATCCCACATAAGTAGCCATCCCATCAGCCTGTTCTGAGCAGCCGAGAGACAAACACATCCCATCCAGGCCAACTTCTGGCTGCTTCTTGTTCGAGATCACCTCATGAGTCTGCACTTGGTCCCATCCCAGCCTTGATCAATTCTCCATATGCCCTTTCTTGTCAGTTCTGTTCCTCCTATGTGCAGCATGCCATGGGATAAAATCCTGATGTCATGTCCCTCACATTCAGATTCTCGAGCACCAACGTCAACACGGGCCTAGATGTGTGTCCTATGTTGGAAGATCTCACCATCCAATGGAGGGTCGGTTCTACCATGACATTCTGCAGATATTTGCCAGAGGTCCCTTTACTTGTCATGCCTCTATGCATATGAAGTTCTTGCACACCATGTATGCAGGAGCAATGTCTGTAAATTCTTGTTTGTTGTTGACTGAAACCATTTGTTCTTATCGGCAACGTAAATAACCAGTTCTATATACCACCTTGCGCCATAGCTACTTTTTTTTCACAAATTTTTCTGGTACCTGTTAAACAGTTGCTGCAACTTATCATTTCAGAGCTGTCGATCTGTCGTAATGACCCACGAATCTTGTTACTCACTGGTATCCACCTCCTTGTTACGTTCTTGCCCATAAAGTATCCGTGAAGGGCTCCTGAACTTAAGTGAATTTTGATGTTCGGTATGCAACCTCCTCTGATGGCCAGTCCCATCCCTCCCAGCCCTGAAGTGCAAGAAGTCTCTTTCATACAGTTATAAGGTGTTTCACTAATTTGGGAATGAACTTGACACTGATAGCTCTCTTCCAGAGGTGGAGGAAGGGTCCTGATATCAGGATAGTACGCACAGGTGTCTCCAACACTGAGTCCATAAGAATGCACAAAGCTGCATGTGGCTCTGTGTTGTAAATCTCAGTCAACTTGGACTTCACAACCCACTCATTCACCTTTCCTCACACGCACTCTGGTCTTGAAGTCCGAGTGCCACCACTGTGCCTAGATGTCTTAAGCCGTCCTTAGTTATTTTGACCACTTCCGCCAAAAACCTCCATTGTCTCCCATAGTGTTCTGGCTTCACGATGAGGTAGGACTTGCTATGTTTGCAGTACTCTATTCAGGAACTCTCATGTGTACCAAGTCCCACCACTTTTTTGATGCCCTCCACTTTTCCTGCTCCTGTAAGGTCATCAGCATATGCCACGTTTGACCCCAGTTGTTTCAAGTTTTATTTCTTGTTGAGCACTGATAGCCTATTGCAACATTGACATTGCAACAGGGTCCCCTGTGTTGTTCCTCGGTCGACTGCAGATGGTTTCACCTCTAGGCCTTGTTGTTTACATATAGTCTGATGGATTCCTATAGGAGCTTTCAACATACATTGCAAAGCTGACACTTGATCTTGATGTTGCAGTGGCCTTGCGTCATATGTTGAATACGTTTGCTGTCGACCAGAGAATGGCCTCACAATCTCGTTGCTCAACATCGTTCTCATTGCGTAAATGGAGCTTCCTCCAGCCTGGTGACTGTAACACACTCTCCTGCAGGTTCCTGCTGCTGTCCTGACATCATCCTTACCACCCTCCATTATCATTTTCCGATGATTCGCCTCAACTTTCCCCCACCCTATTAGCCTCACATCCTGGATTCTTATCCAGGGAATGCGGCAGGCCGTCAGCATGAAGGTGATGGCAGCATGAGGATGCCAGCTTTCAAGGGCGGCAATGACCGTGCAGAGACTTACAGGCCAAACTTAATGCTAGATGACTTCCAACTGTTTGCATCCAGACCTGAAAGGCCTGTACCTCCGAGTCTTAGTGCCTTTCCACACCATCCCTCCTGTTATTTTCTGAACAGGACAGTATTTGTGGGATATAGTCACCCTTCATCATCACTTGCAGAGGGATGTTTTTTCTCAGTTGTTTTAATGTTCCCTGTTTATTGGCAGGACCCCACCGGTGGATTCCTCTGTGAGAGATCTACCGCCAAACTACACTTTTCCCACAAGCATTTTGTTTCAAAACTTCCTTTGCAGCATCATCGTGTTTTGTTTTCCGTCTCCTGCAGATTTTTGATCTCTCCTGCAGTGTTCTTCTTCACACAGGAGATCATCAAGGGCCCCGTTCTGCCACAGTGTCAATCTTCTCTTCGTGCCTTCTTAGTCTTTTGTGCCAATCTCCCCAGCAAAACAGATGTGGTATTATTGCCAGTATACTAGAAGCAACGGGGCAGGGAGGCAGTCTTGAGTGTACTCACTACTACTACTACTACTACTACTACTACTACTACTACACTACCACTAATACTAACTAATAATAACAATAATAATATGTAAATAATAATAATAATAATAACAATATCAACAACAACTATAACATTATAACACATCATTAACAACAACAACACTATCAGCAACAACAATAACAACAACAACTATCAACAACAACAACAACAACACTATCAACAACACAATAACAACAACAACTATCAACAATAACCAACAACAATCCAACAATACCAACAACAACTATCTCAACAACAACACCATTAAACCATCTCTCCCCGTCACCATCGTCAGGGCTGCGGGAGATGAAAACTGGTATCGAGAAGCGTGCCTGAAATTTCACCATCGAATGAAGGTCGAAGGTGGTCAAGGAAGGTGGTCAGAAAACGGTGGTAGAAGTGGTCAGCTAATCGGTGAAATGCTGATCAAAGGTGCTGGTCTAGCGAGGAAATGCTGTTTGGTCAGTGGGAGATGCTAGTCAGTGAGGGTGTTGGTCTGGTCAGTAGGGGAAGTGCTGGCTGTCAGTGAAATGCTAGTCAGTGAGAGGTGTTGGTCCAAGTCCAGTGGAGATGCTGGCTGGTCAGGTGGGGAGATGCTAGTCGAGTGGGAGGTGCTGGTCTAGTCAGTGGGGAGGTGCTGGTCCGAGTCGCAGGGAGGTGGTCAAAATATAAACAATTCAAATGGTTTCTTAACTGGCAACATGACAAAAAGTACTTACCCCCCACCCCACCTCACCCCCTCACCCCATCACCCCACTCACCCCCCCCTACCCCACTCACCCCCCTACCCCCACTCACCCCCTACCCCACTCACCCCCTACCCCACTCACCCCCCCCCTACCCCACTCACCCCCACACTCACCCCCCCTACCCCCACTCCACCCCCCTACCCCACTCACCCCCCCACCCCACTCACACCTGCCCCCACTCACCCCCACTCACCCCTACCCCCCACTCACCCCACTCACCCCCCACTCACCCCCCACTCACCCCCCCACTCACCCCCCTCACCCTCACCTTTAACAACCATTTGAGTCTCCACAATTATGACGCCATCTTAACCCCATCTTGGTGACTGCAACTTGTGGAAAGATATTTAAACTGTCTGACGTCGGCTGTCACCATGACGGAGGTGGAGGTAGGAAGGAGGTAAAATAAGAGAACGAAGATGAAACTGAGGAAACAAAACAAACGAGATGATGCCGATGGTGGCAGATAATGGGTCGTGTGTCAATAAGTATTCCTCGTTTACCTCTTTCTCTCCCTCACTCCACACCCTCTCCCACTCTCCCCCTCCCCACAACCTCCCTCACTCTCCCCTCCTCCCCACAACCTCTCCCTCCACTCTCTCTCCTCACACCCCTCTCCCTCACTCTCCCCTCTCCCCTCACTCCCCACCCTCCTCCCCTCTCCCTCCACTCCCCCAACCTCTCCCTCCTCCCTCCTCCCACCACCCTCTCCCTCACTCTCCCCTCCTCCCCTCCCACCCCTCTCCCCCACACTCACACCTCTCCCTCACTCCCCCTCCTCTCACCCTTCCCTCACTCTCCCCTCACCCCCACCCTCCCCCTCTCCTCTCCCTCACTCCCTCCCCACACCCCTCTCCCTCCCCTCTCTCCCTTCACCACCTCTCCCTCCTCTCCCTCACTCTCCCTCCACCCCCTCTCCCCCTCACTCCCACACTCCACACACCCCTCTCCCACACCCTCTCCTCCTCCCACCCCTCTCCCCTCACTCCCACCACACACCCTCTCCACTCTCCACCTCTCACACCCTCTCCTCCTCTCCCCTCCACTCCACCTCTCCCCACCCTCTCCCACCTCTCCCTCACTCTTACACCCTCTCCCTCCCCTCCCACCTCTCCCTCACTCTCCCCTCCTCCCCTCCCTCACCCCTCCCCCTCCCACCCCCTCTCCCTCACTCTCCCACCCTCTCCCTCCCTCTCTCCCTCCACTCCCCACACCCCTCTCCCACCCCTCTCCCTCCCCCTCCCCCCTCTCCCCTCTTTCTCCCCTCACTCACACCCCTCTCCCACACTCTCTCCCACTCCACACCCTCTCCCTCCCACTCTCCCTCCTCCCCCCTCTCCCCTCCCTCACACCCCTCTCCCTCACTCTCCCTCACTCACACCCCTCTCCCTCCTCTCCCTCCCCCACCCCTCTCCCCACCCTCTCCCCTCCTCCCCTCCTCCCTCCTCTCACCCTCTCCCTCCTCTCCCTCCTCCCACACCTCTCCACACCCTCTCCCACTCTCCCCACACTCCCACCTCTCCCTCACTCTCCCTCCTCACACCCTCTCCCACTCTCCCCTCCCTCCCTCTCCCCTCTTCCCTCCTCCCACCCCTCTCCCTCCACTCTCCCTCACTCACACCTCCCCCCCTCTCCCTCACTCACCCTCTCCCACACCCCTCTCCCCTCCCTCCACCCCTCTCCCCTCCTCTCCCCTCCTCCCACCCCTCTCCCCTCCTCTCCTCAGGTCTGCAGGGAAGAGTCAAGTTCCTTACCTGATGGTGGCCTTACAAGCAGCTACTTCAATGCCACCACCACAAGTTAGCGACACCTCCTTTGATTACGTTCTTATAGGAGCGTAGACGAGGGAGCCATCTTCCTCATTAGTTGTCTTCCTTCATTCAGTGTTTCTCATTAATAATCCTCACCCTCAGATCTTTCTCATTATTTTGTCTTTCTCATAATTGTTTTTCCTCATTTTAGTGTTTCTCATTGTATCCACTCACCTCATGATCTTTCTCATTATTTGTCTTTCTCATTAATTGTTTTCCTCATTTAGTGTTTCTCATTAATAATCACTCACCTCTCAATCTTCTCATTATTTGTCTTCCTCATTCAGTGTTTCTTATTAAATATCTTCCTCACCCTCATGATCTTCCTCATTATTTGTCTTCCTCACCAAATTGTCTTCCTCATTCAGTGTTTCTTATTAAATATCTTCCTCCTCATGATCTTCCTCAGTATTTGTCTTCCTCATTAATTGTCTTCCTCATTCAGTGTTTCTTATTAATCTCTTCCTCACCCTCATGATCTTCCTCATTATTTGTCTTCTCAATGATTGTCTTCCTCATTCAGTGTTTTCTTATTAAATATCTTCCTCACCCTCGCAATCTTCCTCATTATTTGTCTTCCTCATTAATTGTCTTCCTCATTCAGTGTTTCTTATTAAATATCTTCCTCACCCTCATGATCTTCCTCATTATTTGCCTTCCTCATTAATTGTCTTCCTCATTATTGTCTTCCTCAGTATTTGTCTTCCTCATTAATTGTCTTCCTCATTCAGTGTTTCTTATTAAATATCTTCCTCCTTATTTGTCTTCCTCATTAATTGTATCTCGTTAAATATCTTCCTTATTGACTTCTTCATTATTATCTTCCTCACCTTCATAACCTTTCTCATCCATCATCTTTCTCATTTTGTGTTCTCTCATTCATATTCCTCAGTTAGGCTTTTTTCCATTCCTTTCCTCCATTTTTCTCACTCAAGGTTTCCTCACTGTTTATGTCTCCTCAGAAAGTTTCCTCACTGTTTATGTCTCCTCAAAGGTTTCCTCACTGTTTATGCTCTCCTCAGAAGAGTTTCCTCACTGTTTATGTCTCATGTCTCCTCAGAAAGGTTTCCTCACTGTTTATGTCTCCTCAGAAGGTTTCCTCACTGTTTATGTCTCACTCAGAAGGTTCCTCACCATGTCAACATAATTCTTCCTCACTCACGTTTATCTCTTGTACTCACTGAGAGATCTCCTTATATCTCGTTCTCTTCATTAATGTTTCTCAGTCAAAAATATTTCTCATCTGTTCCACATTTATAAAGTTTCCTTAGATAGTGAATTTTCTCACCCAAGATGAGTGTTTCTCAGTGTTCTCTCATTTGTTATCTCTCACTGTCTCTCATTATCATTGTTGACATATATGCTTTGTTGAGAAGTCTTCCTCATTTTGTCTTCTTTAGTCTATCTCACTATTTATCTCAACTCCTCAGTAGAATCTTCCTCATTTTCCTTCATTTCTGTCCATACCCCGGCCCTCCTTCTCACTTCTCTCTGTTGACACGCATCCCTCACTGAGACACCTACCACCCCTTCCTCCTCCTCCTCCTCTGTTGACTCCCGCCCCTCACTGAGACACCTCCCCTCCTCCTCTCTCTATTGACATCCAGTTCTCAAGTGTCTTACTATCTATCACATTACCTTCGCCTCTCTCTCTCTCTCTCTCTCTCTCTCTCTCTCTCTCTCTCTCTCTCTCTCTCTCTCTCTCTCTCTCTCTCTCTCTCTCTCTCTCTCTCTCTCGTCTGTGTGTGTCTCTCTACTCTACTTCTCTCATCCGTCTATTTATTTCTCTCTATGTCTCTCCCACTTGTGTGTGTGTGTGTGTGTGTGTGTGTGTGTGTGTGTGTGTGTGTGTGTGCGTGTTTGTGCCAAGTTCAGACTCGTACACAACCTCTGAACTGACCAATGTCTCCGGCGATGCTTGATGCTTAGAGTCTTTTGATACCCTGCACCCCATCACTCTGCCACCCATCACTGCCACCCACCGCCCTGCACTGTGCCATCCACCTACCACCCCACACCACTCTGCCATTCACCCACCCTGCCATTCACCCACCCCTGCCACACCACCCTGCCGCTCACACTCTGCCACCCATCACCCTGCCACCCACCGCCCTGCCACTATGCCATCCTACCACCTACCACCCCACCACTCTGCCATTCACCACCCTGCCACCCACCGCCCTGCAACCCACCACCTGTCACCACCCTGCCACCCACCACACGCACCCATCCCTGCCACCCCACCGCCTACCCATCACCCTGTCCCACCACCCTGCCACCCTGCCCCACCCATCTGCCACACCCACCACCTGCCACCACCACCCCACCCATCACCTGCCACCCACCACCCTGCCACCAACCACCTGTTGCCACCACCCTGCCATTCACCACCCTGCCATTCACCACCGCCCACCCACCACCTGCCACCCACCACCCACTGCCACTAAACCATGTTACCCATCACCCTGCCACCACCCTCCCACCACCACCTGCCGCCCACAACCAGACCACCTGTCATATAGTAATAACAGCCAAGCAGCCAGGCACCAACAGCAACACCTTTGTCATATAGTTGTACAGCACCAACCTTAAACGCATATCTGCACCTGTCATATAGTAATAACAGCACCAACCTTAAACTGCTGTAACGCCTGTCATATATTAATAATAGCGCAGCAGCAAGCACCTGCAACACCTGTCATCCAGTAATAATGTATACCAATGACCAAACAACAGCGACACACCGTCATATAGTAATAATGGCAGCCAAATGAAGCGCATAATGACACCCGCCCATCGTATAATTGACCGGCAAGCAGTTGACTGCAAACACACTTATCATCGTATGGTAGTAATGACAGCGCCAGCCTAAACACCCATAATGCGCCGCAATCGTATGGTAAATATAACAGCACCAGCCCCGTAAACTGCTTGTGGCACACCTGTCATATGGTAATGTGTAGCACCAAACCTTAAACACCTGTAGCGCACTTATTGCCATACTGGTAATAATAACAGCACCAGCCTTAAAGCATATTGACACCTGTCATCATATTAATAATAGCACCACCGTAAACGCATAATGACACCTGTCATATAGTAATAATAACAACCACCAGCCAAGCACCCCTGACACCTGTCATGGTAATAATAGCAGCCAACCAAACGCATAACACCTGTAACACCGCAATGCATATAGTAATAGTATCACCTGCAATTAAACACCTGCAACACCTGTCATATAGTATTAATAGCACCACCAATCTTAAACACCTGTATACCTGTCATATAATAATAATAATAATAATACTTACCATCACCCTTATACACCTGTAACACCTGTCATATAATAATAACCACCAACCTTAAACACCTGTAACACCTGTCATAATAATAATAATAACACCACCAACCTTAACACACCAACACCTGTCTTATAGTAATAATAATAACACCAACCTTAAACACCTGTAACACCTGTCATATAATAATAATAATGCCACCAACCTTAAACACCTGTAACACCTGTCATATAGTATTAATAACACACCAACCTAAACACCTGTAATACCAGTATAGATTAATAGCACCACCAACCTTAAACACCTGTAACACCTGTCATATATAATAATACCAGTAATTAAACTTTAAACACCTGTAACACCTGTCATATAGTAATAATAACCCTTAAAGCTAAACACCTGTAACACCTGTCATATTATAATAATAACACTACCAACTTAAACACCTGTAACACCTGTCATATAATAATAATAATACCACCAACTTAAACACGTAACACCTTCCAATAATAATAATGCGCACCACCAACCTAAAACACCTGTACACCTGTCATATAATAATACAAATCCACCAACCAAAACACCGTAACACCTGCCATATATATATAACCACCAACCTAAAACACTAAACAACTGCCAATAATATAATAATAACACCAACGCAACCATCCTGGAACACCTGTCATATTATAATAACACCACTCAACCTTAAACACTGTACACCTGTCATATTATAATAATAACACCCATCAACCTGCGTGTTAATTAAATAACTAATATAATAACAAACAACCTAAACACCTGTAACACCTGTCATATTATACACACCACCAAACCTTAAACACCTCCACACCCGTTGTATAATAATAATAACACCACCAACCTTAAACACCTGTAACACCTGTCACATAATAATAATAATGCACCAACTTAAAGCATTAAATGTTAATAATAAACACCACCAACCTTAAACACCTGTAACAACACCTGTCATATAATAATAAAACCCCACCACCTTAAACACTGCACACCTGTCATAAAATAACACTGCCAATCTTAAACTCTTGTAACACCTGTTATAATAATAATAATACCACCAACCTTAAACACCTATCCTACGAAAATATTACCTGTTCTAAAATATTCAACACGTTAGAGTTTCACATCTAAACTTCCACCACATTAGCCAACAGATGTCATTGGGAATTGAAGAATTAGTGCGTCTATTTTACTGTGATATATAGCATGTGTTGTGTCAGATAATTCAGAATTATTAATATATCTTCTATACAATAAACTTTCTCTGATTAATTCAATTTTTTGGTCAATATTTTATGATTTTTTATTTTTTGTATTGTTTGATTATTATTTTTTCATTTCTTAAACAAACTTTTTTTCTCGCTTTCTCTGTTTTTTCGATATATTTTTCTTTTCTTTCCAACATCCTTTCTTTTATTTTTCTCCAACATAAACTTTAACTAGACTTATTAACACAAGTATTAATAAGACCTTTAATTTGTTTCTCACCTTTCACCCTGTCTGTCTGTCTGTCTGTCTGTCTGTCTGTCTGTCTGTCTTAAGTTGTTGACATGTGTTTGTTTTGTTTCTACTGCAGTTCAGTACCTCACCCTCCTCCCCTCTCTCTCTCTCTCTCCCTCTCTCCTCTCTCTCTCCTCCTCTCCCCTTCCCCTGTACTCTTTCCCTATTCCTCTCACCTTTCCCACTCTCCTCTCTCCCCTCTATCCTTCCTCTCTCTCCTCTCTTCCTTCTCTCTCCTCCACTATCTCACGGCATTGTCCCTCTCCCCCTATCTGTCGCCCTCTCTCTCACCCTCTTTAATTATTTTACCAGCCTCTCAGCTGTTCACGTGTTCTGTTCTACCATCCGTAAGTCACTGTTCTATTGCCGTTCTTCATCCTATATCATCGTGTTCTGTTCCGTCTGTAAGTCACTGTTATCTGTGTTCTCATCCTATGTTCTGTGTCTGTCGTCTGTCACCACTGTTCTACTTCTGTTCTTTTTTCTACATCATTGCGTTCTTCTATTCTGTGTTCTGTCGTCAGTAAATCACTGTTATCACTGTTCCACTGCTGTTCTTCATCCTACGCCATCATGTTCTTTGTTCCGTCGTCCTCTCTTCACTGTTCTACTGCTGTTCTTCATCCTACGCCATCATGTTCTGTGTTCCGTCCCCCTAAGTCACTGTTCTACTGCTGTTCTTCATCCTACGCCATCATGTCTCCGTCGTCTCTAAGTCACTGTTCTACTGCTGTTCTTCATCCTGCCACTCATGTCTTGTCTCTTTGCT
>NW_024721204.1:0-10000 GCF_018991925.1 Homarus americanus | reverse complement strand
AATTATTATTATTATTATTATTATTTTATATTATTATTATTATTATTATTATTATTATTATTATTATTATTATTATTATTATTATTATTATTATTATTATTATTATTATTATTATTATTATTATTATTATTATTATTATTATTATTATTATTATTATTATTATTATTATTATTATTATTGTTATTATTATTATTTATTATTATTATTATTATTATTGTATTATTATTATTATTATTTATTATTATTATTATTATTATTATTATTATTATTATTATTATCATCATCATTATTATCATCATCATCATCATCATCATCATCATCATCATCATCATCATCATCATCATCATCATCATCATCATCATCATCATCATCATCATCATCATCATCATCATCATCATCATCATCATCATCATCATCATCATCATCATCATCATCATCATCATCATCATCATCATCATCTCATCATCATCATCATCATCATCATCATCATCATCATCATCATCATCATCATCATCATCATCATCATCATCATCATCATCATCATCATCATCATCATCTCATCATCATCATCATCATCATCATCATCATCATCATCAATATCATCAATCATCATCATCATCATCATCATCATCATCATCATCATCATCATCATCATCATCATCATCATCATCATCATCATCATCATCATCATCATCATCATCATCATCATCATCTATCATCATTATTTTGTGACTTTTATTTATATAAGATTTATATCATTATACAGTATATGTTGTCTTGTTTGTTTACATTTGTGATGTTATTATTTATTCCTTTGGACGTTGTTTATATGACTTTTTTATAAATGTGATTTTGTTTATTAATGTTAGCTTTTGTTTATTCATGAGCTTTGTTTATTCATATAGCTTTTGTTTATTCATGTGAGCTTTTGTTTATTCATGAGGCTTTTGTTTATTCATGTAGAACTTTTGTTTATATGTGAGCTTTGTTTACTGTAATATTATTTCAATATTTGTTTATTAATGTTAGCTTTTGTTTATTTCGTAGCAGCTTTTGTTTATTCATGTGAGCTTTTGTTTATTCATGTGAGCTTTTTGTTTATTCATGTGAGGCTTTGTTTATTCATGTAAGCTTTTGTTGTTTTTATTCATGTGAGCTTTTGTTTATAAATGTTAGCTTTTGTTTATTCATGTGAGCTTTTGTTTATTCATGTGAGCTTTGTTTATTCATCAGGCTTTTGTTTATTCATGTAGGCTTTTGTTTATTCATGTGAGCTTTGTTTATTCATGAGCTTTTGTTTATTCATGTGAGCTTTTGTTTATTCATGTGAGCTTTTGTTTATAAATGTTAGCTTTTTGTTTATTCATGTGAGCTTTTGTTTATTCATGTGAGCTTTTGTTTATTCATGTGAGCTTTTGTTTATTCATGTGAGCTTTTGTTTATTCATGTGTTTTGTTTATTCATGTGAGCTTTTGTTTATCCATGTGAGCTTTTGTTTATTCATGTGAGCTTTTGTTTATAAATGTTAGCTTTTGTTTATTCATGTGAGCTTTTTGTTTATTCATGTGACTTTTGATTTATGTGAGCTTTTGTTTATTCATGTGAGCTTTTGTTTATTCATGAGCTTTTGTTTATTCATGTGAGCTTTTGTTTATTCATGTGAGCTTTTGTTTATAAATGTTAGCTTTTGTTTATTCATGAGCTTTTGTTTATAAATGTTAGCTTTTGTTTATTCATGTGAGCTTTTTTTTATAAATGTTAGCTTTTGTTTATTCATGTGAGCTTTGTTTATTCATGAGCTTTTGTTTATTCATGAGCATTTATTTATAGATGTGTGATCTTGAGTGCCTTTTTTTCCTCGTAATTGACAATAGTCCTCTCTCTCTCTCTCTCTCTCTCTCTCTCTCTCTCTCTCTCTCTCTCTCTCTCTCTCTCTCTCTCTCTCTCTCTCACCTGACTACTCAAACTCGACAGTATTAAATTACTATCTATTTTACCTGTTTCCTTACTTCCGTTCTTCTTCATTGTCTTCGTCTTTTTTATGTTTGGTTCCTTTATTCACTATTTTCTTTCATTTGGTTGAGTTTATTAATATATTTATTTTTTTTTTAATTTTTTTATTTTTCTTTATTTCTTTTATTGGTTTATTTTTTACGTTTCTGTTATTATTTTTTTTTTATTGTTTCTTATTTAAGGTCAGACTCGTCTATTTCATATTTATTTTAAGTTTTATTATCCTATTTTACTATTATTTTCTAGATGTTTCAGTTGTTTCATTTATTTTTAGGGTGGGGTGTTTCGAACCATTTTGCATGATTCTTTAAGTCCTTCCCTCCCTGTACTTCACCCCTTCTCCCTTCCCTTCCCCTCAAATAAATTCCCTTTCCCTTTCTAAAAAATTCCCCTCCTTCTCTGAATAATTAACCAAAATATTAAATAATTATAACGATATAATTCCAATAATCCTTTGGTCTACCTCATTCACTCACTGCTACAATCATCTTTATAAACAATAATACCTGTGTGAAGTTTAATTATTACATATATATACTGTATATCTATAAGACCTTTGCCTTAAACAATCACCTGGATAATTGATATAGATATAAGACTCTGCATTAAGTTGGTTTAGAGCACGAGGTGGCCAACACCCCCCCGGGATCTGTGTCCAGTCCGTGTGAACGTTTGTTGTTATTGTCTAATGCTAAAACGTTCTGTGATTTGTTTTTGTTCGAGGAGGGGAAGGGTGACTCCTCTTGTTATCAAAATATTTTAAAGTATTGTGAAAACGTTTGTCATCCCTTTAAAACGTTTAAAAAGGATGTGTATAACAGAACGTTTGTGGTGTACAGAAACTCTTCTCACTTTACAACTTATATTCTGGAGAACGTTTCATTTTCTTCTTATGGTTGTTGAAGTTATTAAACGTCTTCAGAAAGTTGTTGTGAACGTTAGAGATCTTGTTTCTGTATAACATCTGATCTATTTTCAATATTTTCACTTCATTACGACATCAAATCTAATCAGATCTAATATGTGTAAAAATCACATACTGTAGTGCTGAGACAGAGACGGGGCTGTTGGGTGTTGCCACAGGCCCTGGGTGTACCTCTAGTGTACCTCGGGTGTCGCCCTCAGTGTGTGTGTGTGTGTGTGTGTGTTACCCATCATGTGTTGTCGGTGGCATAGTGTAGGTAGTGAGTGTTGGGTGGGTGTAACACTCGTATGTTGCAGCGGAGCGCCACAACCACACCCTCTGAGACACTCGACACACAAGACCAGCCGCCGGAGAACCAGGTCCGTATGTGTGTATATCGCCTCCTTCCCTTCCTTCCTCCCTCCTCCTTCCTCCCTCCCTTCCTTCCTTCCTCCCTCCCTCCCCTACCCTTCATCCTCCATCCCTCCTTCACGCCCCTGGCTCCTTCCTTCCCTACCTATTATCACTCTTCCTCTCTCCCTCGCCTCACAATCCTCACAATCCCTCCTCCCTCCTCCTCCTCCTCCTCCTCCTCCTCCTCCTCCTCCTCCTCCTCCTTCCTCCTCCTCCTGCCCCCTCCTCCTCCCGCCCCTTCCTCCTCCCGCCCTTCATTCGCTCCAATACTTCCCCAATATCAACACTTTCTCCTCCCTCTTCTCTCTCCCCTCACTCAGTTCTGTCTTCCTTCTCCCCTTTCCTTTCCTCCTCCCCTTTTCCTAACCTTCCCTTCCCTCTCCCCTCTTTCCCTCCCTACCCCTCAAACTCTCACCATCACCAGGACCCCCACACTGACCCCCACCATCACCAGGACCCCCACACTGACCCCCACCATCACCAGGACCCCCACACTGACCCCCACCATCACCAGGACCCCACACTGACCCCACCATCACCAAGACGACCCACACTGACCCCCCCACCATCACCAGGACCCCACACTGACCCCCACCATCACCAAGACCCCCACACTGACCCACCCACCATCACAAGACCCCCACACTGACCCCCACCATTACCAAGACCCCCCACACTGACCCCCCCACCATTACCAGGACCCCCACACTAACCCCACCATCACCAAGACCCCCACACTGACCCCCCACCATTACCAGGACCCCCACACTGACCCCCCACCATCACCAAGACCCCACACTGACCCCCACCATCACCAAGACCCCCAAACTGACCCCCACCATTACCAGGACCCCAAACTGACCCCCACCATCACCAGGACCCCACACTGACCCCCACCATTACCAGGACCACCACTGGACCCCACCATCACCAGGACCCCCACACTGACCCTCACCATCACCAAGACCCCCACACTGACCCCCACCATTTTCCAGGACCCCACACTGACCCCACCACTACACCCATCCCAATACAAACACTCATACTACTCTACGAGTCTATTTCTACGATACTATTATAACTATTACACACATAACGAGTGAAGGTGTGTGTGTGTGTGTGTGTGTGTGTGTGTGTGTGGTGTGGTGTGTGTGTGTGTGTGTGTGTGTGTGTGTGTGTCAGTTATAATACTCTCAGAAATGAACCTTTTTGGAGTGGCTGTGTTTTGGTCTGTGATGACGGCCATTATCTTGTATTCTGGTCCGGCACTTGGAGAGAGAGAGAGAGATCTAAAAGGAGGATGGAGGAAGAAGAAAGGCAGTGGACACACACACACACACACACACACACACACACACACACACACACACACACACACACTGCTGACAGCCTCCCTCATCCATTCCCTACTAACATCCTCCCTCATCCATTCCTACTAACATCCTCCCTCATCCACTTCTACTAACATCCTCCCTCATCCACTTACTAACATCCTCATCCACTCCACTTCTACATCCTCCCTCATCCATTCCTACTAACATCCTCCCTCATCCATTCCTACTAACATCCTCCCTCATCCACTCCTACTAACATCCTCCCTCATCCATTCCTACTAACATCCTCCCTCATCCATTCCATCTACATCCTCCCTCATCCACTTCTACTAACAGCCTCCCTCATCCACTTTACTAACATCCTCCCTCATCCATTCCTACTAACATCCTCCCTCATCCACTTCTACTTACATCCTCCCTCATCCACCCTACTAACATCCTCCCTCATCCATTCCTACTTACATCCTCCCTCATCCACTTCTACTTACATCCTCCCTCATATCCACCCTACTAACATCCTCCCTCATCCATTCCTACTTACATCCTCCCTCATCCACTTCTACTAACATCCTCCCTCATCCATTCCTACCAACATCCTCCCTCATCCATTCCTACTAACAGCCTCCCTCATCCACTTTACTAACATCCTCCCTCATCCATTCCTACTAACATCCTCCCTCATCCACTCCTACTTACAACCTCCTCATCCACTCCTACTAACATCCTCCCTCATCCATTCCTACTTACATCCTCCCTCATCCACCTCCTACTAACATCCTCATCCATTCCTACTAACATCCTCCCTCATCCATTCCTACCAACAGCCTCCCTCATCCACTTCTACTAACATCCTCCCTCATCCATTCCTACTAACATCCTCCTCCCTCATCCACTTCTACTTACATCCTCCTCATCCACCCTACCAACATCCTCCCTCATCCATTCCTACTTACATCCTCCCTCATCCACTCCCTACTAACATCCTCCCTCATCCATTCCTACTTACATCCTCCCTCATCCACCTCCTACCAACATCCTCCTCATCCATTCCTACTAACAGCCTCCCTCATCCACTTCTACACATCCTCCCTCATCCATTCCTACTAACATCCTCCCTATCCACTCCTACTAACATCCTCCTCATCCACTCCCACCTACATCCTCCCTCATCCACTTCTACTTACATCCTCCCTCATCCACTCCCACTTACATCATCCTCATCCACTCCCACTTACATCCTCCCTCATCCACTTCTACTAACATCCTCCCTCATCCACTCCCACTTACATCATCCCTCATCCACTTCTACTTACATCCTCCCTCATCCTCTCCTCGACAACTAGAGTCACCCGTCATCCATTAGAGTATCGAGCTCCATCATCCACTTACTTCATCACTTAACACTATACAAGATGGTGTCAAGTGTTTATCTAGAGTCCACCAGTACTTTCTAAATCATGTACAATGTTCACTTTCTCTTCACTTTCTCTTGTACATACATGAGAACTTAAGTGCACGTTTTCTTCTAACTTTCCCTGATACATACTTTCTACACACTGAGCAGTATAGTGCACATGTACAGTATTTTAGAACTGGACATGCGAAGTCTTCCATATACTGTGCATTACAATGTACAGTCTCTTACTTTCTCTTGTACGTAGATACTTACATGTCCTTACTGTACATTATAGATAGTACACATGACACAGGTTACTGCTCCTGTATTGTGCACAACATGTCTTGTACCTGAGGTCAATTTGTTTGTGTTCAGTACAGCGTGAGCACCAATGACCAACACACTGCACAGTACGAGTGTCTCTTGGTCTTGAGCACAATACGTGTTACACTTATCACTTTGAGACATTGTTCTGACCGACACACACACACACACACACACACACACACACACACACACACACACACACACACACACTTGAGGCATGTACATTTACGGACAAATGTTCCTGTACACTCCCGTTGGAAACAGTACCGAACACACAGGAGGTACACACAGGAGGTACACACAGGAGGTACACACAGTGCCATCAGCTGTTTGGAGAGTGCAGGGAGTTCTGATCGTGAGTGTACACGTTAGGTATCCATGTGTACATTGCATCACATCCTGTACAGTACACTCTCAGGTTTGTGTACACTATACACATATAATATAAAAATACAGTGATTCTACAGTATATTAGCGATACATTGATACACGAATACAGATGTGCTGCGTTTAAGGGAATACAGTAATACAGTGTAATACAGCAGCAACGGACTGCAGCCTCAGTACAGTAGGTAGTTGAGTACGATGTTGTGAAGACTGAGTACAGTACAAGGGTAAGAGAGAGTACTGTAGTGACCCTCATAGTGAAATAGAGTACTTAAGACACTTATAATAGTACAATGTAGTACGTAAGTCAGAACATAGTGTTTAATAATAGTTTATCACTGTTTGAGTCACTATAAAAAGCAATGATAGTTTAGGTCACTTATAGTACAACATAATGTTAAAGTCACTTATAATAGTACAACATAATGTTAAAGTCACTTATAATAGTAGAACATAAAGGTAAAGTCACTTATAATAGTAAATAAATATATGTAAAGTCACTTATAATAGTAGAACATAATGTTAAAGTCACTTATAATAGTACAACATAATGGTAAAGTCACTTATAATAGTACAACATAATATTAAAGTCACTTATAATCGTACAAATATAATAATATTAAAGTCACTTATAATAGTACAAACATAATGGTAAAGTCACTTATAATAGTACAACATAATGTTAAAGTCACTTCTAATAGTACAACATAATGTTAAAGTCACTTATAATAGTAGAACATAATATTAAAGTCACTTATAATAGTACAACATGAAGGTAAAGTCACTTATAATAGTATATGTTTTATTCACTGATAATAATACAACAACGTTTAACTTCCTTCACAAAATACAAGTATCACCTTCTGTATCAAGAAATACATTTAATTCCTTCACTAAAAGTTTTCTTAATTATTCAACTTATTTATCTGAGAAATAATGTAGCTTATTATATGAAATACAATAATATACAGTATACATTACCTTATACAATTGATAGTATAGTTTGTTTAAGAAATACACCACTTTAAGGAAATAATACAATAATACAAGACTTTAAAGAAAATACAATTATAATGAGTTTACAGATCGACCTAACAGCTGCTAATAATGATTTATCAAACATTACCTTATACTGACTCACCATCCTCCCTGATTCACCATCTTTCCTGACTCCGCCATCCTCCCAGACCCACGATCCTCCCTGACCCACGATCCTCCCTGACTCCGCCATTCTCCCTGACCCACGATCCTCCCAGACCCACGATCCTCCCGAACTCATTCCTCCCTGACCCACGATCCTCACTGACTCACCATCCTCCCTTATTCATCGCTCTCCCTGACTCACCAGACTCCTGACCCGGCTGGTGAATCGTCTGAGTCAGTCTTAAGTCTAGTCACCCTTTGGTTTCTGAGTCAAGGACGCGGCAATGACTCACCCTCTGAGTCCTTCCTTAATCATCTCTAATAATTGGTTGTCTGATGATAATAATTATATCTAAAATCGAGTATTATAATTTACATCTTTATTGAGTCATAATTAAGTCTGTTTACTTTTTTTAGTTTTAATATTTATGATATTTTGTTAACCGAGTCTTGTTAACCGAGGCTTTTGTTAACCGAGTCTTGTTAACCAGTCTTTTGTTAACCAAGTCTTTTTTTAACCGAGTCTTTGTTAACCAAGCCTTTTGTTAACCGAGTCTTTGTTAACCAAGTCTTTTGTTAACCGAGTCTTTTATAACCAAGTCTTTGTTAACCAAGTCTTTTGTTAACCAAGTCTTCTGTTAACCAAGTCTTCTGTTAACCAAGTCTTTGTTAACTGCCTTACTAACGCCTTTGTTAACCAAGTCTTTGTTAACCAAGTCTTTTGTTAACCAAGTCTTTTAGAAATCACCTTTTGTTAACCAAGTCTTTTGTTAACAGTCTTTTTGTTAACCAAGTCTTTTGTGAACCAAGTCTTATAAACGATTTGATTTGATTTGAAATTTGTGTTTTCGTTTTAATTTTTTACCAGAAAATTGATTTTTTTACCATTTTCAATTTGATTTTTTCCCATATCGATTTTATTTTATTTTTAACCTGTTTTATTTGATGATAAAATTAGTATTGTTCACTGTGGTATGTTTTCTTGTTTTGCTTATTCTTTTAATTTATTTTTATTAAAATTTTTATTTATTTATAAGAAATATTGTTTTTAAAAATTTATTGACATTTGCCTTTTTTTGAGAATAAAGTTTTAATTTATTTTCCATTTATTTGTTTAGGAAATTTATGATTGAATTTATATCATAGTATTTTTTACTTATAGTTTTGCTTTGGTTACTTAATAATAATATTTTCTAAAACTATTTTACCTAATTATTTACTTATACTGCAATTTTTACTTATTAATTCAGTTTATCATTACATTATTTATTTTGTTTATTAATTGATTTATTTCATATGATTACAATAAGCAATTTATTTTACTTTAATAATAAATTTCTCTTATTAACTTATTTCCAAGATACTGTATAATTTGTTTCACTTACAAAAATACTTACAAATTCACTCTTACTAATTTTCCTACCTAAAATTACTATAAATATATGATTTCTTTTCGTCAGTAAGTCCAATAAGTTCACTCTAAGAAGTTTTGGATCAACTGTTTGGGCTTATTTTGCATCTGTACTCTCTCTCTCTCTCTCTCTCTCTCTCTCTCTCTCTCTCTCTCTCTCTCTCTCTCTCTCTGTTGCTGCTAGTTTGCCTCCCAAAGTGTTTTGCCTCATTTTAAAATATTGCCTGTACTCCTTGTTCTTATCTATCCTAGTTTCCTCTCAGTGCTCATCTTCCAAGCAATCATGGCGTCTGCCTCTATCGAATACGACTTTCAACTTCCACTTTACTATTACCTGCTGCCTTTTGTTGTTTTAATGTATTCTTCTGTTTTTTTTATAATTTATTAATATTTTTTCAACTTTGATAATTTTTAATATTTTATTTAAATTTGAATGAGTTGTTTGAATACATTTTTACAATTTATTTCAATATTGTTTTTTCATAATTTCATTGTTTTGAAAATTAATCAGTGAGTCGTTTATATATATATATATATATATATATATATATATATATATTATTATAATATATATATATACAATATTATACATATCTATTATTATTATTATATACATATTACATTATTATTACATATTATTAAGCAATACGTAACTGAACGAAGTACAACAA